>NC_056744.1:1656837831-1656887831 GCF_019279795.1 Protopterus annectens
ATTTTTTCCACAGTGTTCCCTTCTAGCTAAGTTTTCACCTTATTCTGACTTCCCCTATTTGCTGTCATGACAATTGTCTTGTCTGTACTCAGTTTAATCCCACATGCCTTCAGTTTTGTATTCTATCCTCTATCATTTGCTGAAGTTCTTGCTCCAGGTATGCTTATGATGCCATTTCGTCTGAGGGCAACAGCTTTGTTGTTTGTCCTCTCAGACTTGTTTGCTAATGCAGTCCATCATCAATATGAACAGACCTGGGCCTATCACTCTGATGCACACCAACTCCTACTAACTGGTAATCCCTCTGTGAGTCTGATTACTGTTTATACTTGTGTCATTTGGACCTTGTATGTAAACTGCACTAATTCTACTAATGTTTCTGGGACTTTAAACCACCACAGGACTACCCAAATCAAGTTTCTTGGGACCTTGTCATATGCTTTCTCCAAGTCTAAAAATCTCCATTTGAACTCTGTTTCCCCCCCTCATTTGCATTGTTTCTGTCTGTCTTACTGCAAACATTTGGTAAAGTTTGGCTGCATCAAGATCTGAATCTAAACAGCTGATCTCCCATCTTACTTTCTCCTACTCTAAGTATCACTCTGTCTAGCACTTTCAAACAGTATGACAAGAGTATAATACTTCTGCAATGCTCACACTTGTGAATATTTCCTTTGTTCTTGTACACTGGTACTAGAATTCTTCTTTTCCAGTCATCTAGGATATGCCTCTCCATACTTCTGTGAGTACCCCTCCAGAGCTATTTCTCCCCTGAATCTCCCTACATCGGGTTCCTATTATGTGATCGAAGATGCATTCTGTCAAATGCGTCTTGATTGAACGTAGAAGAACGAAAAGGCAAAATAGCGAAGCGGCTTTTAAGTGAATTCTTGCCCTGGGAAAGAATTTGCTTGGCCACTTCCATTACTTTACCATTTTTGGCACCATTGTGCGATCTTGGAGTTGGTATATTTAAGTAGGGGGGGGGTGTGGAGGCAAAGCCCCCGACTTTATGTAATGGCTTAAAGTTTTTTTTTTTTTTTTTTGGAACAGCGATTTTTTTCCAAGGGAAAAAAATTGGTGTTCTGAGGTTTTGACATTGTAAGCTTTCACTTACATGGGATCAATTAATCATCATTCGCTTTTTTAAGCATTCGATAATGTAATATAGACCCCCCTACATCTTTATCATATCTGCCTTGACCACACCTGAGCCTGCTGCTTTCGCTGGCTTCATCTTCCTTAGGGCTATTCTAATTTCTTCTAGGGTTGGCTCTTCTTTCTCTTTCATCTTAGGCTGTGTCTGGAGCAGTACAGCTTCTGTGGGGTTTTCTTCATTCAGAAGCTGCTGTTCGTACTCCAACTGCCTTTGATGTTCTGTGGACTGGTGAACTCGTTGTTGCTGGTGTCCCGTATGAAGGCTGTCTGACTATCTTCTTCATCTTTCTATCTTTGTCTTGCAACCTAACAGTTTCTTTATGTCATCTTTGTGAGCACCCTTTGAGGGCTTACTTGGCATAGTGGTTAAAGTCTTTGCCTCCCATGTACAAGATACAGGGCTCGATCCTAACCTCTGGCCAATGCCTATGTGAAGTTTATATGTTCTTCCTTGTTTCAGACATCCCATGAATGAGGAGGGAGATCTGAAGTAACTTTTATGAAGACAAAAGTTTACTTTATCCTGACGTTTAACCAGCTTGTTCCTAAAAGAGTAAATATTAATGTCACCTGTTGTCTTTATTAGGTTAAATGTGTATCCAGTTACATTTGCTTAAGAAATGTGCTACTGTATGTTGCTGAAATGCTTTTTTTTGTATCAACTCTTTGGTGATTTTTTAGCAATGAATTAATAGTGGATTATTACAAAAACATACTGACAGGTATGCCTAAAAGCTCTTATAAGGTCGAGTATCCATGGTACTGTAGCCAATTTTAATAAAGCATAAGAAACCTGACGCAATTCTTTAATTGGATAGCCAGGGCATTACAACAGAAAGGGATTGACCCATGTGATGTGTATTTCAGGCGCTGTAGGAGCCAATGAGTGAGAGTAGTAGTGAGTGGCTTATGCTAACTTACCTATCACGGGAATGGAAGCAGTCTGTCCTGCTGTAGTGGTAGCATCTGCTGAGATAGAGATGCATGTACTACAGTGTATGTGTGTGTGGGGGGGGGGGGTCATGTGCTTATCTGCATTAAGCTGTATCAGCAAACCTTCTTGGGACACTTGCATGGACGTGTACGCTTGCAGGGAAGGTGAGCATGCCAGCACCTGCTGAGATAGAGATGCATGTAATGCAATGTATGTACAGAGGGAACATGTGCTTATCTGTACTAAGCTGTATCAGAGCACCTTCTTGGGACACTTGCACGAATGCATATACTTGCAGGGAGGCTGTCTCATCTGTAAACGTACACATCAGCATTCAGGGGAGCTTTAGGGCCCAAAAACAAGGAAGCCCAATCATGGCTGCCAGGATGATAGTTGTGCCATGCCCAGCTCTTGACCAGGTGATAGGGAATTAATAGGTATGGTCACTGGTGGTGGCTGCAGCAAGCAGAGTGTAAAGAAACAGTATAAAAATCAGAAAGAGGCTATGAAATTGACATGCTTTGACTGGCTAACTGTAGTATATTAGACTGAAGTCTGCACAACTTGTGGGCTTGGTCCCTGTGATTGACCTAGCCCTGTGAAAGCTGGCATAGATTATAGAATATGATTGATTGGTGTGATGACCACACTGTGACCTACATGGCACCCTAACAAATATTCGAAATACAAATGATTAATAATTGTACAAAGTTAATACCTTTCAGGAGGGTGCCACACTATTGAACCCCACCACTTTTATCAGTAAAATGTGGATAACATAAAGAACAGTAAAGTAAAGGCACTGACCGTTGAATTTGTAATGCATCCCCTTCCTTAACCCCCTGCCTTTACAGAATCAGAAGTGCCGATAATTTGGTAGTCTATTCCATAATTAGCTTGTCTGTCAGAGAACCAGTTAGTACACTTTTCATTCCTAGTGGAATATTCTACATAGTTTCTCTGAAGATTCTCTACTACTTTTTGATAACTCCAAACATTCCCAGCAGTAGATGTATGTAAATGCCCTATATACCCAAATAAGGTCTCTTATTAAATATTTATGTGAGGCACTGTACAAGTTCAGATATTTTAGTCTTTCATAATAACATAAATTTTCACATCCCGTGGATGCTCTTAGTATATTTCTGCTGTACTCTTTCCAGTTTACTCATGCTTGTTTTCTTATAGGGTTTCCATATTGTTATTCCATACTCAAGTTTGGGTCTAATGTAACTAACAAACAATGACTTCATTATTTTTGATTTCCTAGACTTTATAAATCTTTTTATAAAAACCTATAGTTCTATAACTATCATTAACAAATTGGTCGATATGATTAGAAAAACTCAAAGCTGGCTCTAACCATATACCCAGGTCCTTAAATGAATCAACAGTTTCAATCACTGTCTGCTGTATTACATATTCACCTTTCAATTTATGTCTCCCAAATCTCATATGCTTAGGTTTTGATGTATTTATCAGCATATTATTCTCCTGTGCCCAAATGGTCAATTTAGTCAAGTTATTTTGCAAACATCCCCTATCTATAACACATGTAATTAGCTTACCCATCTTGACGTTATCTATATACAGACTGTAGAACACCTCAGATGAAAAAAGGTAGACAGGAATGATACAATCTAAACAAATATGGGCCTAGGATGGAGCCCTGAGTGACACCCTGACTGTAACCTAGAATTTCACCTGTCGAATTCCCTTATGAAACTTGCCATGTCCTATTTGTAAGCCATGCAGTTACCCAGCTCATCAAGAGTACATCAATACCTACTTATTCAAACTTATTGATCAGTGTTTTGTGTATGACCCTGTCAAATGCTGAAGTTAAATATGTATAAATTACATCACAGCACAATTTTTTCATTTATAGCTGTTATTATATTGTTATAGATTAGAACATCATGTTACATGTTGTTATAGCTGTATTTTCAACATATGCATGCTGATATACAGTTTCTAGTCCTAAACTTTCTAATTCTGATAATAATCTATTCAATATAGCCTTCTCCATTATTTTTCCAGAGCATGAAAGTAAACTTAGGGATCTGTATGACTCTAGTTTGTTTTACTCCCCTTTCCCTTAAAGACAGGTTTAACAAATGCATGTCTTCAACCTTGAGGAATCCCACATATTTATATAATCTAGTGAATAACAGATAATAATGGTACTGTAAGTTCAGGCCAAAGTGTTCTTAGATTAGTATTACTAATTTTGTTGCCTCCCTGTTCTTTGTTGGGTCCGGTTCATGTAGTTTTTTTTTTTCAATATAATCTAATTTAATTTCTTGTTTCTTTGATTTTTTTGCTAATGAAACTCAAAATTCATACGGTCAAGACCACATGATCGAGTTTTTGAAAACCCAAAGCTTTTGAATGGGAATTACTGTACAGTGCCCTTGTCAGGGCTTCTGAAATTACTTTTTAACTTTAGCCTCCAAACAGGCTTCATACCTCATGAATGGAGAAAGGAAACAGTCATCCCTCTGCACAAAGGTGGGCCATCTACAGATCCTGGAAACTACAGACCCATAAGTCTAACTAGTCTTATATGTAAAGCCATGGAAAAAATGATCATGGAGATGGTCAACGAGATACAGTAAACCTCCAGACACTGGACCCAACCCAGTTTGGTTTCATCAAGGGCAGTCCGTGCCTACTAAACCTGGTGGACTTCTCTGAGAAGGTCACCAAAGCAATGAGTGAGAGCAAAATTGTTCACACTGCTTACCTTGACATGGCATTTGACACAATGCTCCACTCGGGCATTGTTGACAAACTCAAGAGGTTAGGTACAAACCCATATATCACCCGATGGATAGCCAACTGGCTCACAGACAGGACCTAGGAAGTTGAAATTGGAGAGATCACCCTTACAAAGAGGCCAGTCACAAGTGAAGTCCCTCAGGGATCAGTCCTTGGACTGCTGTTTTTTGGCATTTACTTCTCAGAAGTCAAGGCCAATGTTAGTGGTCTCTAGCTGACTAAATTTGCTGATGAATGCAAATTAGGAGCTGTCATTGAATCTCACACTGATACAAGTGTTCTCCAGGAGGGGCTGATACTGACAAAGAACTGGTGGTCAGAGCCATGGACTAAAACTAAATTCCAAGAAATGCATAATAGTATCCTTTGGGAAATCATCCATCCCTGGTAACCATCATATTGACAACACACCCCTTAGAGTTGACCCAGTAGTCAGGGACTTAGGGACACATGTAGTAATCGAACTTTGACCATCACATGTCTACTGTGGTGAGGAAATCATTCCATGTTGCGCAAATTATAAACAAAGGTATGGCATCTAAGTCCAAGGAAGTCATTGTTCCACTGTATTAGGCATTTGTTAGCCTTATCGTTGAGTACGATGCTCCCTTTGGTATGTACCTAACCAGACATATCCAACAATTGGCATGTCCACAGAGATTTCTCACTAAAAGAGTACAGGGCATAAGTAAAATGTCCTGTGCAGACTACCTCAAGGCCCTATTCCTGTGTCCTGTCTCCTACAGGCTTTTGAGGGGAGATCTATGCCTGGCATACAGGGCATTGTCAGACCCCACTCTGATGGACCTCTTGCATCTCCACAAAACAAACAGCACCAGGATTACCAATTCTAAAGACTTAAACCTTGCCTGTGATTATAAATAGGACCTGCTGGAGAGATAGGTGTGTATCCCAGAGACTATCCTGTCTATGGAACAGGCTCCCCATCCATGTGAAGCAGAGTTCCTCCCTAACCCAATTCAAGTGCAACTTGGACAATTGGATGGGAAACCGGAAATTCATCCCTGGTTTGGCACCTATGTCTCTAATGGACACCGGTAACCTGTAAATGGTTCATCTCCCAAGCCCCTGCTTCCACTTATCAAGGGTATCAGAGCTTGTCAGAGATTTCTGATGAATGGCTAGGCTTAAAAAGGCCCTTGTGGTCGTTAGCGTAGTAAGCACCTATGAACCTATGAACTTACTTTCCTAAATGTGTTTTCTTTCCACTTTGCCTAATATTTATCTCATCACTCCAATCATTAATATGTGTAACAACAACTTTCCAATTTGTGTGAGTTGCACAAGTACAATTGTCATCAGTAAGTCTAGATTTACTACTGATAATAGTGAATCAGGTCACCAGTGTACACTGTACAAAACATTTCTGCTTTAGCAAATTATTAATGGCGCACTCATTTAAGGAATCCATTTTCAGCTGTAAACGTATAAAGAATTCTTAAAGAAAAGGATAATCAAAATCAGTTACCACAAAATGCAAAGAAATTTTAAATCAACTTCCATGAGAAAAATCACACAAACAATATACAACTAAATATTAAACTAAATACAATAAAGTCATTGCTGTGACCTACCATACCAGTTGTGACAGTCATATGAAAGCTGAATTTCCTCATTGTCGCTCACAATTGCACCTTGATGTAACAGTAAAGATTAGTAAATCACAAACAACCTTTCTACTATCTCTTCCTTTGCCTGTCTGTTCACCTTTGAATGCTTTTCTTGGTCTTCTTCCCATCACCTATTCATCGGTCAATTACATGTCCACATCCCTGTCAGTAAAGTAATTTATGAGGGTCCAGGGAATCATTAGTCACTAAAATCTGCTGCCTGTGACCGTGACCTGTCTTCCATATTTAGGTTGACCCCTTCACATCTTTCTGACATGACTTTATGTGACAATAATGTGTACTTACTGTTTTCAGCAGCAGCTAAGAGAAATAGGATCTCCACTTGTCTTTGGTCATACTTCACTCCACAGAAATGTCTGGTAGCTTTCCTCTAGATTCCTTCTAGCAACATGTTCTTTTTATGCCTGATGTCCAGAACAGTGTTTACTATTCACACTGAGGTCTCACCAGTGCACTGTAGAAGCATTTTCTCTTTGCTGCTGGAATCTGTCCCCATGAGGACACACATGACCATTCTGTTTGTTGTCGCCACTGCTGTATCATTCTGCTCCTGATGTTCTAGTCCAGGTCTGATCAGCACCCCATATCCTTTCCTCACTCTGTTGCAATCAGTTCCACTTCCCCTGCTAATATTACATACCAGAGTTGTTGTACACTAATTGCAATAATGTGCACATGATTGGACTGAACCTCAAATGTCTGTTTTCAGGCCACTTATTCAGCTTTTCTAAATCCTTTCCTAGACTCTTTCTCCCATCCTCTACTGCTGCATCTATTTAGTTTCATCAGTGAACGAGCTTGACCATGTTTTCTGTTCCCTTCACTGGGTCTGAAACACATGCATTTAAGACTACTGGACAAAAGACAGACTCCTGCTGTACTTCCCAAGTCAGTTCCCTAATTGCTAAAGTCATCCCACTCACAGTGTCTCGAGCAGTCCAACATGGAGCTGTCCAGTTCCCAGTCTTGGTCTTTTGTACACCATCTCCTCTACCTTCCTTATCAGCCTCCTGTGTGTACTAGGTCAAGGCCTTGCTGACGTCCACATAGACATTGCCCACTGGTTAAAGTGGATCAGAATTGCCTGAAGGCTTCTTCCAGCTCAGAACCCATGCTGGTTGGTATCCTGGAGATTGTTGTTCTGTAGAAAATGCTACTTCCCACCTATTCTGGATTCTCTCCATGATTTATGTATTTGCTGTTACACCAACTGGCCTGTAGTTTTTTTTTCTTTTTCCTGATCTTTCCCTTGTATAGCAGTACCACAGTTGATGTCTTCAGTTGCCAGTGGCACGTGAATGACAAAATGATCTGTTACATCTATCCTACTGGAAAGATTTCTGAGGTCTCTCGGAGATAATCAGTCTGGTCTTTACCTCTTTGCGCTGTTATCTGTCCATTGTCTTCCACATTCTCTCCTGCCTCACCCCCCATGTGACATCCTTCCCCTTACTTTCCTTTATGAATATTGGAGCAAACTCCATGCATTTGCTTTTAACCATTCTTATGCACTTCCCCCTAACATCTTTGCTCAGCCTGGACAGGTTCTGTCCCTTTCTTCCTCCGTTTTGCTGTACACCTGTTTCCATTTTTGATCCTTTCTGTTACCTCCCTTTCAAGTTAAGCCACAATCTGTTGTTGCCTTTCTGCTAGTCTCCTTGTATTGGGTATTTCCCACCCCCACTCCATCATTGAGCCCTATCTTTTGTCTTTAATTGCTTGCATTGTATTCTCTCTCTTTAGTTTTTTGCTGTTTTGCCTCTTCCTCATACCTTTGCCCATTTCTCCAAGTACTCCATTCCTGACATATTTGCATAACTTTTTTATTCTCTCTTTCTTGCCATTTTCCAGCGCATCATTGGCCCACTAATGGATTCTTCTAAAATCCCACACTATTGTCCTTCTCTTTTTACTCTACCCTTCCTCTTCCTGTAAACTACATAGGTCCATCATCAGTGTGTGTGTGATAATGATTCTTAACCTGGACATCCATGACACCCAACACTGGTTAGGACCACACCCATAACTGGAGCCTTTCTCATGCAGAGAGGCTGCAGTTAGGCTAAAACGTTCATAGTTCGAAAACCTTAAGCTTCTCCTGCTCCTTCTCTTCCATGGAGCTTGAAATCTCCCACTCTCATCCTGGCAGATTTAGATCCCCCATGATGTTTACCTTTCTTCCTAAACAAATCACTTCTTTATTCTTTTCTGCGGGCTCCTCCCTTGCTGTGTTTGTGTTAGCCTAAATTCTAACCCTGCCTGTTTTCATGCCGCATTCTTTGTTGTGTGTCATTTCCTGTTGCTCTCCTCGCATGTGATGCCTTTTATGTATATTACAACAGCCTATTCTCCATCTTTCCCTTCTCTGCCATTCCTAAGCATCCTTGTCCCACTCCATCATGTCATTGGCCCATGTTTTGTCCCCCAATCACAAATCCTTAATTGTTCCTGTGCTGTGTACTACGTGTATTTTTACTTTCCTCCTGCTTCTATCAATTTCAACCCCCCTCCGGTCTTTATTTAACGGTACAGTTAGTGAGATGTGCCTTTTCCCCCAGCACTAAATGCTGCTGTCCCTCCTGGGCGATGATGATGCCTTTTCTATTGCACAGAGCTCTTTTGTCTGCAAGGTCTCCTCACATCCTTTCACCTGTTATAAATCTTGCTTCATTGTCTAGTGCTGTGACAATTACTGCACTCCCTAATTCACAATTTTCTCTGCATGCTGGCTGCTGGTAAAGGTAACACTTCTGAGGATGTCATTTCTCCTCCTGTCTCCTCATGTCTCTCTGCCATCTCCCTGGCTCTGTTTGCAGTGACCTCATTATTCTTCTGTCAAATCATTGGCACTAATATTCGCATGTCCATGCCCTTCCTCTTGATGATTGGTTAGGTCACTTCCTGAAATGTCTTACTGTGTCTAACACCCAAGATGGATATTACAAGTATCTGATCTCCTATATAGTTTTCCTATAGGTCAAATCCCAGACACTGTATCTAATACTGATATCTCTGATTCTAAAAAAATATTCTAATCCTACACACAGCACCAAATACTGATATCTTTAATTCAATTAAAAGTACACATCCACAGTTCTCACCATCACTTAAGCATTTATTTTTCTTTATTAAGCTTTAATGTGCTTTCTTTTAGTTATCCTTGCATTTGTTCAATCATTTAATTTCCCCCGCTATTTTACACATGAACGCTAAATCATTAGTGCAAGCTATTGTAGTAAGCTCCCCTCACAACTTTCACCATTTCCAGCTTCCCTTCTCTAATTTTGTTTCCTATAATTCAATGAGAGCATTTGCCACCACACAAAAGATAAACCACTCACAGGACAACCCTTTTTCCATGTTTATCTTTTCCATAAATCAAACCATTGTTTTTAAGCAAAAGTCAAAGAATTGTTATGTACATTCTCCAACAGTTCACTCATTTTCTTTCTCTACTTTCCCCCAAATTTTTTCAGAATCTTTCATACCTGAATAATGTGTATCATATGCTTTTGTTATGGGTCTATGTTTAACCTTCGAATAACATTTACATCGAATGGCTAAATATCAACCCCTAAGCATCGAACATTCATTCAGAGAATGTTCACTTTTTTTACCAGGGAAAGTAAATAGTTAGCCACCATTGTCCTGTTCCAAAAAAACGTAGCATTTCAAACCTACCTACACCCCTCTCCAACTATGTATACCAGCTCGAAAAAGGCAGACAGGGAAGTGTTGGCCAACTACCTACTCTTAAAAGGTGAATGGAAGGTGCAAAAATAAACTAATAAACCAAAAAGCAGGCACCACACGTTTCGTCCAAAACTTCATCAGAATAACAGCTGTATTTGGTCTCTTCAGTCCTATTTTGCTACAGCGAGGTTATAACACCGCGAACCTAAACAAAAACCTCGAATGACTAAAATTGCCGCAGTCTTTTCAAATCCTCTCAGCAGTTTCTCCACTAGCAGCTGAACTATCAAGTATTCCTTGGTAAAGCAACCCTTCGAGGTTTTTGTTTAGGTTCGCGGTGTTATAACCTTGGACGAAACGTGTGGTGTATCTGTTCCTACGTATTATTGCTGCTGTTTTGGATTATCATTAAAGTGCTGCTGTTATTTGGAACATTCCTCGTGTGGTGGTCTACTATCTACATTTTGCAGCCCTAATTGTGGTACTTGTGCTGAGACTTTGGTGCCTGCTTTTTGGTTCAACTACCTACTCTCCCGTTCACTGAAATGAATATTTGCTAGATGAACATTCAGTGGTTAGGGCTCAGTGTTTAGCCATTCAATGTAAATGTTATTCGACAGTTAAACATAGACGTAGATATTACAGTACTGTATGTATGTGATAAGCATGAAATTTGCCTTTTAACCAAGTCAAAACACACACACACACACACACACACACACACACACACACACACACACACACACACACACACACACACACACATTTTTTACACAGAAATTTAATGCACTCTGCAGGGGAAGTAAGCTTTTTAGGTTCATGTTACTGGAAGCGGCTGTAGAAGAAGAACTTGCATTCAGTCATTAAAACCATAGATCATCCATCTCTGTTAAAGTCAGAGTTTCATAAAATGCATTTTCTAAAAAAGTTAAATGAATCTGCTAAAATTAATAATGCATGCTCACTGCATAGTAAGAGAATAATGCCTCAATCTTAACTGATACTAATGTCACTGCAAACTTAAAAACACCTTGTTTAAGTTTTACCCAGCACACAGAGCTTTATCAAGATTAAGAAAATCAAAAATGCTAGTGTACGTGTAAAATTAAGTACTGCTGTAAACACATTAGATTGGTGTGAAATACCATTCAAATAACTTGACTTTAATTTGCATATCTTTTATGTAATCTTCCAGAACACACATTTCCATTTTGACCAGTAAAGGAGATTGATCTCGTTGCTATAGCAATAACATTTTAAAACATATTTTTGTTGCAAGAAGAGGATTACAGTGATACTTATTTGAAATGTGGTACTGACTACAGATTTTTTCCTTTCTTTCTTTTTTGAACAAAAGGGGTGGTTGTGGTTGTGATAATGCGGTGTTTTTAGTCAAGTGTTTTAGCAGGTTTTGCAGATGATATGCTTATTATTTACATGAATTCTCCCATGTTTTATTCAGTATGCTTGTTAACTGTTTTAGTCCCATGAGACCTACAGCAAGTTTTCAGAAGAGACTGTTTATGTTTTTAGAGGCTTGGGAAATTTCACCTATACGATGGGGAAATTCCCTTATTTGCGTTTGATAAATTTTAATTAACATCCACCAGAACTACTACGACCTTTGGCTGGAAAGACCTTAGTTTAACATCTCAGAATGGTAGTACCTCAGGAGTACCACCCCCTTTTAGGCTTATTTATTCTACAAACTCAGGGTTGAAACATGAATCCAAGCAACAGATGTAAAGATGAACGTGACAGCCTTCTGACCTTCCTAGCACCAAAGGCAACTGGTTTGACATTTTGCAGTTTTGAGTTAAGTAAATGTTATCTAGGTCTAGCATTATTTAAAGTACCTTGTGTTTTCCTGTTTGTGTGTGTGTGTGTGTGTGTGTGTGTGTGTGTGTGTGTGTGTGTGTGTGTGTGTGTGTGTATTTCAGCTGTTTTCATCCTTTTATCTTTCAGTGACTGCACTGAGCTTATGATATGGCATTTCTACTGTGCTGTACTGCAGTGTCATATTTTTTCCTGGATGTGCTTTCTTGTAGAGTAAATCTATCGGTATTTACTCCAGAGAAGACAGATGTTTCTTCTGTCTTCCTTTGTGTGTGAATCTCTTATTGCTCTATTTTAAGTCATCTGCTTCTATGGTTATTTCATTTTCCACCTCAAGTTACATCTTCCTTCATGATTAATGTGAAATCCTTTCAGCCAATAATCAGTCAGCATGGTCTATGGAAGACATTTTTAATTTTTGTCAGTATTTATACTTTGTCACACTGAACCTCGTTGTTCTGGTGCCTTATGCCTGAGCCTCTAAACAGAAGTAAATTAGGAAAGGATAGTATGGAAGAATGACAAAAATGTATACCATGTCATTGGATATGATGTCTAGGAAAGCAACAGATATTTGGGGAAAAAGTAATACACAGTTTAATTTTCAAGGGTTGAAGCAGTCTGTATATAAGAAAGAAGAATTTTTTTTTTCAGAAGGCATTGTGGATGCTTGAAGTGGCTTTCATCAGCTAGCCATAGAGAACAGAAAATGCTGAAATTCACACTGCATAGGTGAAGCATAAGGCAGTATTAGTGTTGGTGCGGGAAGTATGATGCTAAGTTTTTTTGGAATTTGTAGCTTAATCCAGCAGGTAAGTGACTGTACCTCTCAACCTCAAAGCAAAAGTAATCTGGAATGAAGTTACAAATATTAGGAAAAGGCCAAAGGCCCAAAATCAGGGGCAGATTTTAGATGTTGGTCTTAAAAGTTACTGGAAAATTGGTTTCTGAAGGATATGAAGTATAAAACTCCAATGTCTGTCATTATTTAGTGACTTTAATCCTCAATGATTAACCAAGCAATTACAATTTTTTTGAGGAGCAGACCAAAAATACAAGGCAAAAATCTGGACGTTTGGTGAACATCTGGACAATTGAGAGGGATATAAGGGACTGTGCCACCAACTGTCCATGAGGTCCTTGCTGAATGCCTAATTCTGCTTCTAACTGCATTCCACATTGAAAATATGTTTTCAGTTTTCCTCAGGTTTTACTTTTAAATGCTGCTTTAAAGGCTGTGTTCATCCTATACTTATGGGTCTTAAAATTTATAGCAGTGTAACATATCTGGCCCTGTACTAGTGTGGTTTAAAATACACACGTCTCTCTCTTAAAATGCACAGCAGTGTCTGTATGTTTGTCCATCTGACTGTTCTTTCCTAACACATGGTAGCTATAAAAGCATTGTTGCTGTTTTGCCGTTCCCTCGTATGTAAAATGATCAGAGCATTTCTGCAGGCTACATCCTTGCTCTTTATGTACTTTATTCATTCTTATATTTACTTTTGTACAGGACAAGCTGAAAACAACTTTAACATCTCTGGAATCCAAAGTGAAACATCTTGAATATCGGCAAAATAAGCAGGATAGGGAAATTATAAACATACATGTAAGTAAGGTGAATGATTATTTCTAAATGTAATGAAAACCAAGTGTGAGCAGGAAATGCAGAGGAATATCTGTTGTGTCTTTTTTGGACTGTTACATATTATTTTAAAAGTGATTTTATGACATTTGCATTGTATTGATTATTTGAGAAGTGTTTGTAAGAAACCTTTTGGCTACCTCATAGCATTTTCTCATGAGACTTAGGCGGTAAGGATGAAGAGTGGAACAAAGGAAAAACATTTTCATTGATTAAGGATAAAGAAAATATACTACTGAGTAAGGCACCGTCACTGTGCCGCTGCTTAACGGTTATTTTTAACATGTAATCCACTTGTCTGACCCTGATTGTGCAAGACATTTCAGAAAACTGATCCTTGCAAACTGTTCTGTATTACAGCAAGAGACTGTGGACTGCTGTGGGTAAGTTATATTTCAGACAACTTTGCCATAACGTGTTGCCGTTATACAATAGCATGTATGTTATATTTTAAAATGTCCATGTGTCATTCACAGTCTTATAGTCTGATTTTTGTGTGCAGTTCAGTACTGCTTGTGGCAGTGCATTCATGCTACATAGAGAGTAGTTTATGCAGCCAACCAAAAGACAAGTGGTAGTCCATAACATAGGATGGGTCAGTTATGCAAGAAAGCAAACTAAGTCATTAAATGTATATTTTAAATGTATTTGAAGTGGATTGCTGTAGAAAAAAAACTATTTGTAGCTATCAAATTTTGTTGAGTGTATCATGTTTTTCCTTATTTTGAGTGCAGCGCAGTTAAGCAGAGTGTTAACCATAGCCTTTGTGTAGTACAAATCCGTGTGTCATGTCCATAACTCATTCTACATCATGGATATATGTGGTGCAAATAGAAAAGCCCCGTAAGTCGTTCTACATCACAGCCAGTGTACTGCAACCCCACAGACCCCCACTGATCATTTTACATGTACTGCAATTCACAAGCCCATATTGATCATTTTACATGTTTGCCAGTGTTGTAGACCTATAGAAAGCATTTCAGTATCACAGATGTGTGTACTGCAAACTCACAGGTCCTCATGCCATTCTCCAAATCAGATATTTTCATGTTCCCCATGGATCCCCATGGGCTGTTCTGTAGTTGCAGATGTATTCCTTGACCCATAGACTTGCATGAGTCTTTCTGTAGTTAGATCTGCTTACTAGCCTCATTGAACCACATAAGGTATTTTTTGTCATTGCATCATCGATGATGTCCTTCCATATTACTGTTGTAGCATTTATTATCTCTGGGATCTCCTGTCAAGAACAGCCCAATGTCCAGCTAATATACCAAAGCCTTTATTACCCATGAGCATCATATGTCAGAGGTATACTCTCCGTGCAAGCATAGGGCATAAAGGTGATGTACATATGCTCGCATTCCAGATCTTCATTGCCGTCAGTCCAAAAGCCATTAGTGTATGTTGGTCTGAACGCCTTTCATTTTGCTGGTTATACTGAGCCTACATCTTCAAGGTAAGTACTCTGTTGGGGTTTCCTTTTTCTCTTTCCTATATTTTTCAGTGGGTTACTTGTCATCCAAGAAAGGGAAATGTCAGTGTGGGAGTCAGATTTCCCATGAGGACTACCACAATAGGTGCCTGTTTAGCTTGGGTACATCTCATGTCCACACTGTGTTCCATCTGTCAGGCTTTTGTATGTGGCCATCTTTCTTCCCTTTCCATTTATCTTGAGAACCAGCATCTCGAGTTGTTAGCCCAAGGTACCATGGCAGAATCCTTTTGCCCCAAGAGACAGCCACTGCTCAAGAAGATGGACAAGAAATCTAGGCCTGAGTCTGCAGCTGTCCAGCCTCTACCAGATATCTCTCTTGAGCATGAATACAAGCAGGACAGTCACATATTACTATCAGTTTTTTCTGTCGTGATCTTCTCAGAGGCAGTTACAGAACCTGCTTCTCACATGTCCTCAGAAGCCTTGCAAATGGCTGCTGTGGACATTGAGAGGGAACCATGGCTGATTGCATCGGGTCTATATTATATTATCGTATGCTTACAAAAGCGAACCATATATAATTGACCCCATGTAAGCGAAAGCTTACAATGTTGAAACCTCAGAACAGTGATTTTTTTCCCAAGGGGAAAAAATCGCTGTTCCAAAATAAAAAAATAAAAAACCTTTAAAACATTACATAATGTGGGGAGCTTCGCCCCTCCACACCCCCCAACGTGGGGGGCTGTGCCCCACTACTTAAATATACCAACTATGAGATCACACTACAGTGCCAAAAATGGCAAAGTAACAAAAGCGGCCAAGCAAATTCTTTCCCAGGGAAAGAATTTGCTGAAATGCCGCTTCGATATTTTGCCTTTTCGCTCTTTTCGATTTAATCAAGACGCATTCGACAAACTGCATCTGCGATCTGGTAATAGGAACCCGATTACATCCGAGGGGCTAAAAGGAATTCCTCAAAACCTTGTTAGTGAAGAGGTGCTGGGTACCTTGATCGAATTCAGGCAGAGGTCTGAATCACCATATTTTGTCAGGGCAGACGTCCCATTGAAGAAAAGACAGAAAATTAAACATGTGGTGTCAGCTACCAGGGATCCACAAAGGGAATGGCAGTACTTCTATCAAGGCTTATTCAATTCTTTGATAGCACTAAAACCTCCTCAGGGGTTATGTTTCCAGTACTTCCTTGGTCCACTATCCCCAAAAGGTCAAGAGACTCTGAGTCCTCGGATGAGGATTCTGACTCTGATGCTGACTCTCCTCCTCTCAGTTACATTCAACTTGAGATTATGGGTTGCAAGAAGAGGAAGAGGAATTTGTCAGTCCTGATCCTTCTTTGGAGGAACTATCCTTTGGAGATACGATCCTGTGTATGATGGAACATTTTAAGTGGGATTGCTCCCAGGTATCTAATGTTCAGAAAAAATATTATTAATTGTTACAGATGGACTCTCCAAAACCTTCTGCTGTCCCTCCTGTGCTGGCTGCTCTGTTGGATACCTTCTCAACTCCTTCCCATGTACCAATAAGGTGCCAGATTTCCTGCAAGTTCTTATACAAATCCCCTTCATCTGATACAGCAGTAATTTCTTTGTCTACTGATAAGCCTTCTAGGCTGCTGCCCTCTTCTAAGCTCCTTCCCTCAGACAAGGACAGTAGAGCTATAGAAAGGACTGGTAAGAAAGCATACACTTCTGCTACCTTAGCCTTTAGGGCTATAAATTACCACACCCATATGACAACATACGTGTTCTCTCTATTTCCCATAGTGGGAAGATTATCTCTGACTTGGCCGACTCTGAGGGTGAGGCCTCAGCACTTTACTTACTAGTTCCAGTTCACAGGTTGCCTATTACTCTGTAAAATGCAGCTATGATGCAGCAGATGCCTCCTCTAGGGCTTCTGCCTCTGGCTGTGTGATGAGGTGCTATTCCTGGCTTCGACTTTAAGTTCTTCCAGTTGATATTAAAACAAAACTGCTGGATGCTCCTTTTGATAACCAAAACTTGTTTGGCACTGCTGCGTCAGAGCTCTTTAAGACCCTGCAGGATCAGGTTAAGGGGATTTGAAGGACGTCCTTTGTTTCTCCAATTCCAAAGTTTCAGAGGAACTATCCTAGTAAGACCGCCTTTTTGCGCAGGCTGCCTAGACAGTCTTCCAAGGGTAAGAAGGATCCTAGGCGTGTATTTTCTGATAAGCTTACTTAAACACCTAGGCCCCAAAAAGCAGTCCTTTCCTGACAAGTCTGCAGGCATGTGACTTTTTTCTGCCCTCCCTTCCTCTTGGCCAAGTTTCCTTGTCTTTCAGGCTTTCTTTATCTCTCCCAGTTTGGCAAGAAATCACCACAAAAAAAAGAAAAAATCACCACCGACTCTTGTGTTCTCTCCATTATCAGACAGGGTTACTTTATGGCTTGAAAAATCCTTTCATCCTTCTCCATTGTCCCTCAACCTCCTGCAGAACAACTCCCTCATTTTCTAGGAGTATGGCAGGGTCTTTTATACCAGGGTATCACTCATCTGGTTCTACAGAATGAGAGGGGTCTAGGGTTTTATTCCAGAATGGATATGGTCCCCAGCAAAGAGGGGTCTTGAAGACCTTTCCTGGATCTTTCCTTTCTAAACATTTTTCCCATAATGCCATCCTTCAGAATGCTTTCTCTTGAGACTCTTCCCCCCTTTGCTTGCCCAGGCCTTCATAGTTTCCCTGGACCTAAAGGACGCCTACCTTCATATTCATATCCACCCGCTATTCTGAAAATGTTTGCGTTTGTCTTTTTCTTCCTCTCATTTTCAGTTCTCAGCTGTGCCCTTTGAGCTTTCAGTGGTCCCAAAAGGTATTCACCAAATGCCTGGCTCCAGTGGTCTCCTTTTACAGGCTTCTGGGCATTCAGATTTTTCCTTAGCTGGACGACCTCTTGCTTGAGGCCTCTTCCCAAACCAAGATAGTGCAGGATCTTTATTTTACACAGCTTCTCTTTGCACAGCCTGGCATTCTCGGTCAACCTTCACAGGTTAATGTTGACTGCAACTCAGGACCACTTCTTTGTAGACTGCAGAGTCCAAACTGTTCAAATGCTGGCCTCTCTTCCTGCCAACAAAGTTCTGTCTCTCAAAAAATATTTTCTTTCCCTGATTCCACTGTCCTGTCTTCCAACCAGGGAGTTTCTAAGGGGCTCTGGGTTTCATGGCTTCTACCATCTCCATCCTTCCCTGGGGCAGGCTTCATATGAGAGTTTCAGTGGTATGTCAGATCACTGTGGCTTTAACACTGGCACCTGCTAGACTATCTGGTTCCTCTGCTACCTTGTCTCAAACTGGAACTTCACTGGTGGATTCAACAGGTATCTATCAATCTGGGTGTTCCCTTCAAACTTCTTCAGCCATCCCAAAAACTCTTCACGGATGCCTAAGATCTGGTGTGGGGAGCTGCTTCAGACACCTGAAAGTGCAGGGCCTTTGTTCTCCTCAGCAGAGGGTATATCACATCAACATTAGGGAAATGAGGGCCTTCATTCTGGCTCTTTAAGCTTTCCTCTCACTCTGGGTGCCAAGTCCCTTGAAGATTTTTATAAACAACACCGCAGTCATGTGACACATCAACAAGCAAAGGGACACGAGGTCTTACCTTCTTTGCAAACTAGCCCTTCAAGCCTGGGAAATACTATCAATCTGCAGGTGACCCTACAGTCAATCTACATACCTTCAGAGTGCAATCTTGTGGCAGATTTTCTCAGCAAGTCCTGGACACAACCTCACCAATGGATGTTTCACAGAGATGTGTTTTTGGACATTGTTCATCAGTGAGGTATTCCTCAAGTGGATCTCTTTGCCTCCCCTCTGAACAGGCAACTCCCTCAGGTTTGTTCCAAAGTCCTGGGTCCTTTGGCATAGAAAGTGGATGCTATGTCTTTCTCTTGGAACGAAATGTTCTTTTATGCCCTTCCTCTTCTTCAAAATTTCCTTCACAAGATCAAGAAGGATACTCCAAAAATCTTGTTGGTAACTCCCTTTTGGCCAAGACAGTACTAGTTCCTCCTCTTATTCCATCTGGCCAGGGGCATTCATCACAAGTTACCTCACTGCATTGACCTTCTCACACAGGACAATGGATCTCTCCTCCACTCTCACTCATCCACTCTTCAACTGACTCGAGCTTGATTCCTTCCTGACACCAATTTTTTGAGGATGTGCTTAGGGTCCTGCAGGAGGCCAAGAAACCTAATACCAGAAAATAATATATATCCTAGTGGAAGAAATTTTCTGTCTGGTGTCTTAACTATCACTAGGATGCCTTTTTAGTGGGACCCCTTGGTTCTTTAGTACCTGTGAGAACTGCTGTATAGTGGCTTAGCATATTCTTCAGTGGAAGTTCATTTTTCAGTGATTTCTGCCTGTCTGCCACTGAACCCTCCTATGCCCTCTAGATTTGAGTCAAACATTCTAAAAGGTGTCCTTTATATCAGACCCCAGGAAAGTCTATTTCTCCCTCCTTGGATCTTAATTTTTGTCCTTGAAAAACTGATTCAGGCACCTTTCAAGGCTGCTACTTCTTCTTTGCAACATTGTAGATGGGAGACTGTTTTGTTGATTGCTTTAACCTCCACCAGATAGAACAGTTTCTGAACTCCAGGCCTTGGTGGCGGTCTTTTCCTGTTTTGGTTTTTCATAGAGATGTGATGTTTCTGCTCACGAATCTTTTTATGTCCAAGGTGGTTAATCAGATGTCCCTTAATCAGTCTATCCAGCTTCCTTCCTTTTTCCCTTGCATGCAGTCTGCTAGAGAGATGGTTCTTCATATGTTGGACTTGGATAGACAGTTCAGATATTATTTAGGCAAAAGAAAGGCCTTTCATAAATCTGATCAGCTTTTTGTTTTTCATGGGGTTTGTCAGTTTCTAAGCAAACCATCTCTTCCTGGATTTCCAACGCCATTTCTTTATATTATATTTTTCACGACAAGCAGTTGTCTTCTTCTATTTGGGCTCATTCTGGTAGGGCAGTGACTTCCTCCGATACTTTCTTTAAGGGTTTGGACACCAACTCCTTCCTTGAAGCACATACTTGGTCTTCTGTTCACACATTCACTAAGCATTACAAATTGGATGTCATTTCCAGAGCCAGGGCAGGTTTTGCCAAGGCTGTAGCTTTTGTACTCTAGCAGAGGTGATGAATACTGCAACAGTGATCGGAAGGACAGTACAGTTGTGTACAATCTTCCCATAACACTAGATGTCCTTCTTTACATTGTTGCAGTACACACTCCCTCTTTTATTTTCCTCTTTACCAATGGGTGGTATTTTCTTTTTGACTGAGAGGTTCATCTCCCTCTTGTCTTCCTGTTTCTGGATGTACATGTTTTCCTTTCCACTGGGGGTCCTGGTTCTTCTGGAGCACTTCATTTCTGGTTTGAGAGCTTACATATGTCACTTTTATGCCATATATTTGTGCAGGGAGCATAAGTCTGATGTATGATGCTTCTAGGTAATAAAGGCTTTGGTATACTGGCTGGACACTAGGCTATCCTTGACAGGAGATCCCAGAGGTGATGAGTACTGCAATGGGGAAAAGAAGGACATCTACTATTATGGTAATAATTTACACAACTGTACTTTTTCCTGGACCCACACAAAGCAGTTTTGTGTTGCAGATGTAAATAATCAAACCTCATAGATGCAGATGAGTATTGTGCATCACAGGTCTATTTCTAAATCCACCCAACTCACATAAACCTTCCTACATCACAGGTGAGTTTCTCCAATCCCACTGGTCCATATAGCATATTCTGCATCACATATGAGTTTCTCCAATCCCACTGGTCCATATAGGACATTCTGCATCACAGATGAGTTTCTCCAATCCCACTGGTCCATATAGCATATTCTGCATCACATATGAGTTTCTCCAATCCCACTGGTCCATATAGGACATTCTGCATCACAGATGAGTTTCTCCAATCCCACTGATGCATATAGGATATTCTGCATCACAGATGAGTTTCTCCAGTCCCACTGGTCCATATAAGATATTCTGCATCACATATGAGTTTCTCCAATCCCACTGGTCCATATAGGATATTCTACATCAAAGATGAGTTTCTCATATTGAATAGGCTCACATAAAAAAAATTATGTAACACAGATTAGTTTCCCAATCCCATAGGTGCTCATAGAATATTTCACATCACAGAGTAATAGACCTTAAACATAGACACCCACATGAACCATTCTAGTTCATCCTTTATATACACTTGGCTCATAGACCCATGTGAGCCATTTTGAGAGCGATAATTATTTCCCAGCATTTAAGAGCCATATCATCTAGATTCAATACTTGTAGACCCACATAAGTATTGAACACTAGAGATGTAGGCAACCTCCGTGATATAAAGAAGCCCTACATATCACAGACCTGGGTTCAACTCCACTGACCTATTCTGTATTATAACTATAAAACAACTGGACTGATGTATACAACATGTGAAGTCAGTTTTTATTGGAATATGAAGTAACGTAATTAATGTTAGTTCATTTAAATGGGTTGTGTTATTGAAATGAATTTATTTCGGGGAAGTCACTTTTAAGGATAAAAGTCCTAAACTGTTTGTATGCTATTAAGACTGTTCTATTTCTACATCAGTGCAGTTGTTTTGAGGTTATTGGTTTTGGTTTTAACAACTGAGAAGCTTATTTCTTGTTATCTGTTATGCAGTACACCTGCACATATCCCAGACCAGTAGACCCTCACAAGCTTTCATGCATTACCTGTTTTTTTTTCTACACCTAACAGACTCATGAGTCATTTTGTGTAACAGCGCTGTTGTCCATACATTTAAACTCTAATGAGCTGATCTCTGTCATAGGCCTGCTCTCCAGCAGCATAAGTATGTATGAGGCTTTTTGTATCTTAGAGATGTTTTCCATCCCTATAGACCGAGACAAGTTATTTTTTGTCATAATCTAGTTTGACAAGAATCATTCTGCATCCCATTCGTGCTCCTACATACCCACATAAGTCATTATATATCACAATTACTTCCAGACTACAAATATAGACCTAATACTGACCTAATATGGAATGTATAGTTACCATTGTAATATGATTCTTTAGAGTATGTTATAATTGAATGTCAACACAAATTTTGAGTACATGATGCATGTGTAGATTTTCACGTTGGCAGCTTTGGATTCCATAACCTCACTTTACTCCTTTCTTTAAAACTGTTTTATGTACTAAAAATGACCTTCATCTTGTAGGCACACCCTTCACTTTGGCCTGGCTTTTGTCCTACTTACTGTACTATAATTTCTATTAACCTGAGACCTCAGTGATATTTTGATTGGAACTAGCTCCCTTTTGCTGATATGTTTTGGGGACTTGCATCTCCCAGGAGGAAGGCATGTTGACTATGATAAACATCTTGAGAGACTGCTTATTCATTGAGGTCTATCCTGGTTTAATAGAAATAAAGCTGTCCTGGAGCTGATTCAGTTACAACAGCCTCCTCCTTTCCTGATGTTGTATTCTTCCTTTCCCAACTTCAATTCCCTGAATGTGCAGCCACAAAACTGCAGCGACTCTTGTTATATCCTAGATTTATTTTTGTACTGGGTATGTATAGGATCATAGGAAGTTACTAGGCTATTGGCCCTGAGACCCTTACAAGCCTAGCTAAGAATTTAGCCCATGTTCCAACAAGTCAACATCCCATGCCACTATCAAGCAGGGACACAGGTGGAATCCCAGGGGTGTATTTTCTGTTCCCCATCCAGTTGTTCAGGTTGCGCTTAAAAAGGTTTAATGAGATACTCTGCTTTACATGGAGAGGGAGTCTATTCCACAAAAGGGGGAGTCTCTGAGACACAAATCTCTTCTGCCAATAAGTCCTATTGATGTCACAGACCAGGTTGAGGTCACGCATATGGGTTACTCAAGTGGAGCTTGACTTGCAGATATGCAGCAGTCCCATCAGGGCAGAGTCTGAGATTGCTTTGTATGCCAGACAGAGGTCACCTCTGAGAAGTCTGTAGGAGACTGAGTAGAGGGACAGGGCTTTTAACCTATATCTGTAGGGTAGATGTTTGAGCCCCTGGATTCTCCGGGTGAGGAACCACTGTGGTCTCAGCTGCTGCATGTGCTTTGTGAGGTACATGCCAAAAGGGGCATTGTGCTCAATAATGGGTCTTATAAGGAAAGAATACAGGGATGTTATGATCACCTTGCCCATGGATGAGATACCCTTACTAATGAGGTGGGCCATGTAGAAAGTTTTCCGTACAATGGAGGCAATATGGTGGTCAAAAGTCAGTTTGCTATCAATATGGGTGCCCATGTCCCTCACGACTGATTGCGTGCTTAGTGCCTTATTACCAATGTGATCATTTGTGGGGACATCATTCTCCCCAAAAGAGATGATGATGCATTTTTTGGCATTCAGTTTGAAGCCATGTTTCTGGCACCAGTCATTTGTTTGGGTGAGACCCTCTTGGAGGATGTCCACATCACTTGGAGAATTGATGACAGCACCCAGCTTGTAGCCATCTACAAACTTGGTCAGCTATAGCCCACTAGATTTGGCCTGCACTTCTGAGAAGTATATCCCAAAGAGCAGAGGCCCCATGACCGATCCCTGGGGTACACCGCTTGTTACCGGTCTACTACTTGAGGTGGTTTCCCCTATTTTGACTAGGTGGGTTCTTTCAGTGAGCCAGTTTGCTACCCATTTGGTAACATATGGACTGATGCCTAGTTGAGAGATCCTATGATCCCATGACTTGGTTGTTCATCTCTCCCTGCCACCCATACTGGTAGGTTCAGTCTTTATCTCTGCCTGATGTCACCTGTGCCACAGACAGATGCCTTTCTGCTGTGTCAGTGTGTGTCTCTCTTCAGTGTACTATTTAAGGAGAATGTATGGATACAACTGATTATGTAATATACAGCTACTCACCATACCTTTTCTTTCTTTGTTTCCTAGAAAGATGCTTTTAGTTTGGAACAATACATTAAGCGAGAATTTGTTAAATTGCATCAATTTCTACAAGACAAGGAAGAAAAACTAATGCAACAGCTCAAAATTGAAGAAGGAAGAGAAATGCAAGAAAGTCTTAAATGCATTAAAAATGATATTACTGCCTTGCATGTGGCAGTGCCTGATGCTATCTTGGAGCTTAATAATAAAGGAACAGCGACTGTGAAACAGATGGAAAAAAAATCTGACTACACTGAAAATGCTGTTATAGGTACTAAGGACTCATCTGCTGGTAATTTGGAGCTCAGACAGCAGGATCTTGTTCACCTGCTAACAGTAAGCATGACTTTCGTTTTGGTTTTTGTACATCTTTTGTTTTTGAAAGTATGACATATCGCAGCTGAGATGAAGGGAGATATGAGATAAAATCATACTAGTAGTTTTAAATTGTAGCAGTAGTAGATTCAGTCCTAAATTATTCACTCATGGCTTTATTCAGTCAGTGTGGATGTTCAGTAGCACCGCAGATATGAATGAAATTGTCCTGGATTATATATAATTTCTGGCAGATGACTGAAAAATATTACGTTCTGTATAGATACTGTTTTGATACTGTCTTTCTCTTGTCACCATTTAGTACGGCATGTTTGAGCTTGTAAGGCCTAAGGAAATCTATTATTTAGTTGGAGGAACAGAGTGGTACCTTGGAATGGTATGCACGCATTTGGTCGGCAGG
The DNA here is from genome assembly GCF_019279795.1 of Protopterus annectens. NCBI lineage: Eukaryota > Metazoa > Chordata > Ceratodontiformes > Protopteridae > Protopterus > Protopterus annectens. The sequence continues at coordinate 1,656,862,693 of NC_056744.1, forward strand.
TGGATGGCCAACCGGAAAATGTTCGAAAGCAGTGCGGTGACTTTGCATAATTGCGACTGCAATTATGTCGAAACGCGAAATACCCCACCCCCCCCTTTTCACCCATGGTAGCACTTGTTTAGGTGGTAGAGCGGTCGGGAATGTCGAATTCGGAGTTTTTTATGACATTCTGACTGTTCGGCACCTAGAAATTCGACATTCTGGTTCAGAAAAAACGACGTTTGGCATTTGGTCGCTGACCAAATGTATATATTCCACCTTGGAACATTGCTCTCTCTTGTCAGTGATTCTCTACCTTTGAAGTTGAGTTTCTTCAGCAGTAAAAGCATTTGAAAAATCATGGCTTTTGCCTTCCAGGATGGACAAAATCCAGTTTCAGGACAAAATGTAGTGAACCCCAAGTATCAGTGGGAGATGCAGAGGATTATCTTTTGTGTCTTGTTTAATTTTAGAACAGCACTGTACGTACTTACTTCCCATTATTATATGTACAATCACAGTTGATGTGAAGAGATTTGATTTATTTTTACTAAACATCAAGGTTAAATGAGTTGAGAGCCACTTGGTCAACAAAAATTATTTGAGTAGGTGCATTAGTTTTCTAGGCTAACTATCAAGGTGCACATACATCATTCACATGAACATACACACACACACACACACACACACACACACACACACTAGTCTCACTCACAATTCCACACACTCACAGAAACACATAAAACGCACACAAAACTGGCTTCTTATGTGACAGGATACCTTCCCTAGACCCCATAGGATTTATATCACCAAGTCCAAGATAGCTCTTATCTTTGAGCAAGCAGTTCTGTAGATACAGACTTGTGAAAACACACTGTCTCAATTAACCCCACCTAGCCCACACACACTCCTTGTAAACATTCACACAGTAAACATGCATGTGATGCCCTGCTTACAAACAATTCATCCATGTATGCAAACACCGTTCAAACAACCAAACACACTGCTACATAACCCAGCCACACCACAAGCTCCTGCCACACCAGGAGTATGCACTCTCTCTCTCTCTCTCTCTCTCTCACATTGTCTCTATCTAGCTATCTCTCTATCTCTATCTGTCTCTCTCTCTCTCTCTTTCTCTCTCTCTCTCTCACACACACTTTCAGAAATGACCTGGCTGCAAAGTTTAACAGTTTTAAGTATTACAAGATGCTAAAAAGTGAAAAAAGAAGGCTGCATTAGGTGGAGTAATTATTAGTTCATAGGTTTTGCAGCAGGATCTCCTTCCTGTTGTGGCAATACACCTGACTAGTAGGTCAAAAAACTGCATTGTTATTAGATCCTTCCTTTTTTGTCCTAACTCACCACAGGGAGCGTTCATTTTTGTGTAATGATTCAGTGCTCCAGTAGAGTAAAAATACCATTTAATAATTCATGCAATCAGTTTTCTGAATCTGATTTTTTGTTAATGCATGTATATATTACCAGTCCGAACTCATGAGTGCTAAAGTTATCATCTTAAAACTATTTTAGCACCTTGCACAGGTTTAGATAAATAAAATTCCTTGTTTTATTTCATACTTGATGGTACGATGGTCAAGCAGACCATCAAGGGATTGCAGAATTTGTAAATGTGCAGTTTATATAGCAAATAGTTCACCTCAGCAATCGGTCAGCAAATAACAGCGCCAAAGCTGGCTCATCTAGCACTCAATGCCAGTTCCCAAAACAACACCCCACCCCTCTGCTCTTCAAAAAGAGAAGAGCAAAAATAAAGAGTCTTTACTGGCAGTTGGTACAATCGACTTTCTACAGCAGCAACTTCCCCTTCAGCTCTTCAGATGAAGAGTAAAAAAAAATTTCTTCGGCTTTTACTGTACAAAGGGATGCCCCCTCAGCTCTTCAGGAAGTTGTTCTTCTTTCAGCTTTTCCCGGTTAGGGGTCACCACAGTGAAGGCATGCTCATTCACGCATGTCTTTCGAATACCACCTGACCGTGGGGAGGGCATGCAGACTCCACACAGAAGGTGCTCCAGCCGAGAATCGAACAGGAGAACCTCTTGCTGTGAGGCAACAACGCTACCGCTGCACCACCGCGGCTTAGTGAAAAGTAAAAAAATAAATAAATAAATTAAAAGACTTTAGCCCACATTTATTAGAGCCTACAGTGTGAACTACTTGTACACAATCTGTATTCAGGAACCTCCCTACCACATTTTTTATGCTTTCCAGTCACTCAAAAAAATTACACTAAGTGTACATGTAGTTTACACTTTGTGGCAACCTTTATGAATCCCTCTCGATATTTAAGGCTGCGAGAAAATCAGCAGGAAAACTAAAATTAGGAGGGAAGATGGTGCGAGTTATGATTGTGTTACCTGTTCACTCAGAATGGTGTGCACTTAGTGTAGACATTAATGAATCCCAGGGTTTGGCTTTACTGTACATTTGCATCAACCAGCTTCCTACAGCACTGAAATCCTTCCCCCTCATCTCAACTCAAGAGCAAAAAAATGACTTCATTTTTTGCTGTAGAAAACTGATTTGTACTTTTCTATCAATCTACTGTCTAAACAGATCCATGCCCCCTTCAGCTAAGCTTTTCCGTTTAAGAGCAAAAAAGTAAAATAACTTGTACCAGCTTTTCAGTATAATACAAGAACTCTTAATCCCACCCCCTAATACTTCAGACCTGGGGCAGTTGCCACCTTCATCTCGCCTTTGCTACTCTACTGATTAAAAATAAAACAGAAGAAAACAGAAAAAAAGCAAAACAGTTACAATCAGCTATGCCAAGCAAAAATTGCTTTAAGGATCATATGATCATAGGATTATAGGAGGTTACTAGGCTAACAGCCCCAGGGCTCTTCCATCTAGCCATGTTCAGTCCATGTTCCCAAGGGTGTCTGGTTCAAGCAGACACTAAAATCAGCACCTATTGCCACTGTCCAAGAGGAAGACAGGAGGAACCCCAGGGGTGAATTTCCAAATACCCATTCACTCGTCCAAATTATGCTTAAATAGGGCCAATGAGGGGCTTTGTTTAACACAAATAGGAAGCTTGCTCCAAAGGTGGGGCAACCTCTGTGAGACAAATCTGTCTCACCAGCAAATTCTGTTGATGTCGCATACCAGATTAAGGTCCTTTGAGCGAGTGACCCATGTGCCATTTGACTTGCGAATGTGCAGCATTTCCATTAAAACTGGGTCAGAGATTGCTCTATATGCAAGGCACAGAGTAAAGTGACAATGATTTCAGTCTGTCCACATAAGACAGATCTAGAAGACCCTGAATTTTCTTTGTAAGGAACCTTTGTGGTCTCTCCAATTGCTGCAGGTGTTTGGAAAGGAACATACCAAAGAGAGTGTTGTACTCTATTATTAGCCTGATGAGGGAAGATTATTGGGGGGTTATAACCACTTTATTTCTGGAGGCAATGCCATTACTTATGAGATGAGCAGTAATAAAATGCCCTTCTTACCACTGTGGAGAAATGATGTTCAAAGTTAAGTTTGCTGTCAGCCCTGTGTGCCCAGATCTCTCACCACTCACTGTGTGCTTAGGGTATTGCTATTGATGTGGTAGTTTGCAGGAACATCACCCTTGCCAAAGGCGGTGATAATGCATTTTTTGCAATAAGTTTAAGACCATAACTTTGGCATCAGTCATTAGTCTGCATAAGACCTTATTGCAGGATGTTGACATTGCTAGGGGTTTCAATTATCTCTCCCAGTTTGCAGTCATCAGCAAACTTTGTCAGCCACAGTCCTTTAGTTTTAGCCTGTACTTCTAAGAAATAGATTCCGAACAGCAGAGGTCCCAAAACTGATCCCTGTGGAACACCACTGGTTACAAGTCTACTGGAGGAGGTGGAGCCCCCTATTTTGACTGTATGAGTTCTATCAGTGTGACAATTTGCAACCCCCCTGACAATGTATGGGTTGATACCCAGCTGGATGAGTTTATCAATGATGCCTGAGTGGGGAATTGTATCAAAGGCCTTGGCTAAGTCTAGGTAGGCCGTATGCACAGATTTGCCCTTGTCTAGGGCTTTGGTGACTGTTTCAAAGAAATCCACCAAGTTTAACGGGCATGATCTCCCCTTGACAAAGGCAAACTGGGTGGGGTTGAGCATTTGGAGATTTCCTATATCATTGTTAATAAGGTCCATGATGATTCATTCCATTGCCTTGCAGATAAGGCTGGTCAGGCAAATGGTTCTATAGTTCCCAGGGTCCATGGATGCACCCCCTTTGTGCAAAGGGTTGACGGCAGCTGTTTTCCATTCTACTTGGATGAAACCATTGCTTAGGCTGTGGTTGGAAAGCTTACCCAATGGTAAGAACAAGAATCTCACATGAATGACAAACATAAGTCAAGTAGAAGTTTCTAGTCTAACTCAAGGGTAGGCTCTTTAAGAGGCAAAGCTGTAAATGTCATATTTAAGGATGGCTGCCTTAGTAAGTAATAATTGCTTAAGATCTCTGCTGTCCCCAACACTGAAGACAACTTGATGCAAAACCACCATGACACTCTAAAAAATGTGCATCTACAGGACTGTTTATATTTCCATTCATTGTATCTCAGTTGTTCTTGCAGCCTAATTTTAAACTGGTTGAAAAACAGAACCCACACAGTGCGCGTTGCAGATGCCTCATCAGACAGTATGAGAGTGACCAGTGGTGCACCTCAGGGTGCAGTGCTGGAAACTCTTCTTTTTGGTATTTACTTCTCAGGTCATCAGGCAGACAGTCAGGGCCTTGGGTTAAAATATCTTGCAGATAACCTCCAACTGGGGGTTGTTGTTAAGTCACCCTATGACACCCAAACCCTCCTGAATGAACCTTTCTACTAAACTCTTGGTGTACTAAAACCGGCTCAAACTAAATGCTAAAAGACGTACTATCATCACTTTTGGTAGGCAACCCCTTTCCCGCATCAAACTATATAGACAATACACCTCTACAAAACAAAAAAGTAGTGGGACATAATACCTCTACAAAACAAAAATGTAGTGGGACCTAACACCTCTACAAAATAAATATGTAGTGGGGCCTAACACTTCTACAAAACAAAAATGTAGTGGGACCTAACACCTCTACAAAAGAAAAACGTAGGTAAATGGGCTGATAGCGTCTTCTCTTTTGACCAACATGTGACAGTTGTTGTCAGGAAATGTTTTTATTTAGCCCAGCTAATTGCCAAAGGAATATCATAAAGGTCTAAAGAAGTAATCACTTCTTTATACTATGCATTGATCAGGCTATTTAATTGGTACAATGCCTCCTTTTGGATTTATCTCACTTAAACATATCAAACTATTTGAAAAACTCAGAATATCATACAAGTATATTCTCTGAGTTACCAAGGTAGACTAGAAGCTCTGTCCCTTTTTTCAATGTCTTGTAGACTTTTGAGAGGAGAGTTTTGTCACTCCTAGAGACCCAATTGCTCTGGACATCCTATTTCTCTGTAAATCCAGTGTATCCACCAGTACTTGAACCATTGACCTACAGTTTCACCAACAGATAAAAATGCTGTGGAGGGACAACTTTATACTCCAGCACATCCCAAACCTCTAGAATAAACTTCCCATGCATGTTAAGTAGTGTGATTCACTGCCTTTTTTCAAACATAAACTACATGACTGGATGGGTTTTCGCAATTTTACTCTGCAATTGGCGATTAAAGCCCTCCTGGAGAAAGGTGGTACAATCTGAGAGAGAGTACTAGCAAGGCATGAATGGTCACATGACTCAGTGGCCTTGGAATATCTATCACTCTGTTTGTTTTATTTCAGGAGTTATAGCTAGGTGTAAATATGAGATCATAAAAAGTGTGCTACTATCGCTATAGATAGCAGTAGTAATAAATGCAAACAGTTTAATACTGCATATATCAGAATAACAAATCCAAAATTCTGTATTGACCACTGGATGTAGCACTCTTGCTGTCTGTAACACTAATGGCTAAATGTATTAATGGTCTCCTAAACTGGCTTATGAACAACAACTGGAGGGAATCTAAAATTAACTTCCAAAAAACTAAGGCAAGTTTCATGACATTTGTGGTACAGTGTTTAACTTCAGAATAAATCAAATGACAACCACCTGTACTAGAAAGCATTAAATTAATAATAAGGAAACATTTTACTTTTAAATGTATATGTGACGACCGTGCCCTGGCACAGCAATCAAGGAGCCTCAATCCTCACCACTAACAACAGGGAGGTCATCTCCTAGAAGAGGAAAGGATAACTAATACACAAAGTAAAGTACAGTTTCCCTTAAGTGCACACAGAGATCACAGTCAGTCTGGGGCTGGCTGCTCCCTTGCTCACCAGGTCCCCAATAAGACTCCCCACTGGCATAGCTATAGGGTCCAGGTCTCAGCCTAACTGGGCAAGCTAGAAACTCCAGTACCCTCTCTGTCCAACCAGTGCTTTGTGCCCCTGTCAAGTAGCTGACACAACACACACACACTTTGAGATAAGTATTTATACAACTTCACAGACTCTCCTGGGAAAGGCTGACACAGATTCTTTAGCTGTGCCCCTTTACCCAGGCTATACGGTAGTAATTACTGCCACCACCCAGTTAATAATATCAGCTACTAAAAGGCCCTTTAAAGGGTGTCCAATTATTACTGTGCAATATTATTATCCAATGGTAACGTGACTATACAGTCTAAGGCTTATCAGAGTGGTCTATTACAATAAACTCTATATAAATATGCAATATACTCTAGAGCTTATCTCTACACAAACCAGCCACAGGTAGAAGGTTTTAAAAATATTTAATAAAAGTAATTAAAACACAAGACAAAACTACTACACCACAGAGATATCTAAGAGTTCAGAGTTCACACATAAACATAAAATAATACAGTAGGACAGGTCTGATTTCAAAGAAAAATACCTAATTAATCTTTACTAGCTTTAACTATTCCCACAATAAATCACAGTGCTAGAAACTTACATGTGAACATAAGCAGAGTGCTGGTAAGTTGGATATCAACATCATAATGCTTTTGGTCTCTTGTGAGAAATAGTATTTAAACATTACCAACAAACATGTCTCTGGGTCCTCCCCAGATTACATCATTTTTGACACTTATGTTTTCCCAGTATTCATATTGCATCATCTTGACACCTGCTCTGAGTTCCCTGGCTAATAGAAACTCCATTTACATTATTTAGCAAGCTAACACCTGCACAGAAGAATACAACACTAAAAGGCATTTCACATATACACTCTAGCAATTAGTCCTTAGTTAACACAATAGACAGAATGTCTTCGGCCAGTCTGACCGGAACCAACTTTAAAGATCAAAAATAAAATCATTTCAATTTCAAAAGACAAATTTGAAAGGCTTGACTTAGTATTTCTTTACAGCAAGGGGACAATGTTGTAACAATCTTGAAGTTCACATTTTACAGTGTTTTCTTTACACTCAAGAAACATGCCTGTATTTTACATTTATTATCAAGAAAACAAGCCTGTATTTTACATTTATTTACAAATGCCAGAATTAGATATCAAATTCTATTTGACTAGGCTGGCAGCCTTCACCCATCTCTCCCCAGTCGTCACAGTATAAATTACAGAATTCTCAATTTTTGTGTGCTTTTAACAAGCTTGTATGTAGCAGCAGTGCTGGCTTGTAGTCTACTTCAACCATCTTCTAGTAAAGAATATAGCTCAGAATATTCTAAACATTTATGCTGAAAATATTGCAGTTTTTATGTTACATATAATAAAATAAGTAGACTGTGTGTTACTTTCAGGTCCCAGAATCCTTTGAGGATGTTGCTGTTGCTTTCTCAGAAGAGGAGTGGAAGATGTTAAAAAAACAGGATAAGGAGCTTCACAGGGAAGTGATGGTCCAGAACTATGAAACCTTGGTTTCAGTGGGTAAGTGTGGTCTAAGATAAGATTTGAGTATTTTGCAGTAGGAGTCACATATTTAATTAAGATGCTGTGCTGAGGTAATTCAAAAACACACTCTTTGTAGTTAGTTGTGGCAATGAAGAGGGAAGAACCCCCTTCCTTACCTTCAGTGCTGAACTTAAAAAAAATTCTTCCCCACCAAGTCAAACTCTGCTTACCACACAGCAGGTCACATCATGTAAGGTCCTCTCAGCTTCTAGCATTACTTTCTTCAGCTACTAACACCCCTTAAGTCCCCCACCATCCTCTGCCTGAACTCTCATTACAGCATTTCTGTAATGACGTAAACCTGAAATATTATCATGTGAACTGTAAAATTTGGGGTCTATCAGAACAACGAAAAATCAAAATATCGAACCCTCACATGAGCGAATAATCAGGAACTCGAAATCGCTATTGGGGGGGGGCTGCTCTCCATCCAACCCCTGCTAAATATATATTCCTACTCTGGGATCACACTACAGTGAGGAAAGGGCAATATTCTGATCTTCACTGTACTGTGATCTCAAAAAAACATCGACTTCCTGATTATTCGCTCATGTGAGCAATCGACATTTTGAGTTTTCAGCATTCTAAAGTAGACCCTGAAATTTGTACTTGTCTCATAATTGTTGCTACAGCTATTGATTGCTACTGTACAGATTTTGTTGCATGTTCTCACTTTCTGGTTTGTTTTGATATGTACAGCATACGGCCTCTCTGTACTCTTTTTTTTTTCCCTCTTCCTTCTTGTTTGCAAATATTTCACCTGGGCACTACTGGAAATGAACAGTTGTGATCAGTGTGCTCAGTGTGCCACCTTATTAAAAAAATTTAATATTTTCCATTTTTCCTGGGAATATATTTCTAAAGCCCAAATTTGGACTGAATTTTTGGAAAAAACATGAGATTGTCATGAAATTTGGCATTTTAGGCCACAACACTCATTCACCACAAGCTGAATTTCTGTTGATTTTTATTATTTTTAGTACAGTAATCTTGCTTTACCAAGAGTTCCATGCTATGAATCTGTATATATATATTGTATATATATATATATATATATATATATATATATATATATATATATATATATAAATATGTATACATAAGAAAATTATAATGAAATCCTGGTAATGAATGGAAATTACACTTAAATCATGGGTGTAATTCCTAGATCTCATCTCATGAGAAAGGAATTTCATCCTTTTGAATACAGTAAATCAGTGCTCTGTGGATGACAAGAAAATTCTTTGTCCTTTCTCTTTTCTGATGGTCCTGACACAACTAAGTTGCCTTTATGTACTGACCATGTATGCATGTGCCTGTCATGCATGACATCTGATGTTTTCTGATTTGCCGTTCTTTCAGCCTATTACTGCTGGTATTACCACTTTTTAAATGAAGTCATGTTTTCTTTCATTTCTTAAACCCTTTTCCTGTGCTGAAAGTCAGCTTTGTGTAACCATTTAAAATACTGGAACCCGCTAGTCCCCCTTGCAAAAAGAAGTTTTAAGGAAAAGAGCGATTTTCAAGATTTGCTCTTCTCCAAATTTTTGGTACTTTTTATCTCTTTTTTGGCACTCAACATTTTGAGTGCTGACATTTCAATAGGGAGCCTCAGCCTTGTCTATTTTTTTTTTCATGTAGCAGCAATCCTTTTAAATAGTCTATTTTGTATTCTCTCATGAGGAGGTTAGTAACCCCCTTTTTTTTCTTCTGTGTACCAGGAAGTACATAAAACCAACAAAAAGGAGCTCTCTAGGCTGGATTTGTGCCCCTACCAAACCAGTAAACAAACACAAATCCACCTCTACATGGCATGGCAGAACAGCCTTTAATGTAAAGTACTGTAGAACAACTTATAAAATACTTTCAACTTTCATCACGTGATATGACTTCATCAGGGTATACAAACATAATACAGCAACTCATTTTAAATCCCCCAGTTACAAATCGCATAATGAAAAATGCGCAATTACATTCCAAAATAATTTCTAAAAACTGTTCAGTTCTAAAGTTTAACATTTGGAATGACGGGGTCCCTAATAATTAAGTCAAGAAACAATTTTTCCACATAATGAAGAATTATAGTAAATCTCCTTGAATGTCAACGGTTGTCAGGTATATCCCTTAATAAAATCACAATCCCTCAGGCATGTTAAAAATTGCCACAAATCCTTTAACACACAGCTATTATTACTTACAAATCCTTTTACAATTCTATCAATATAAATAGCCAAAGACTGGGTTTTATAGCCCCCTGCTACTACAATAGACTTTAGGGGTGAATCCGCTATAGATGGTTTACTATTAAATACCCGACACTGGAAACAGCAACCGTGCATATGTTCGATGCGTTTAATCAACCTCATTAATATTAAGTAGACCATATGATTGACACGGAAATTTCTAAGGCATTATTTCGATGTTAATGTCGACGTTCAAAGTTATAATGATCCTGTGAGCCCTTGCAGACAGGAACGAGTAGTATAAACTATAGTAATACATTTTAAATGCAGTATTGCAATATTGTTTTTTTTAATGCATTGCATGTGTAGCCTAGTACTTACCAATGAACCTATAAAAGGAACAGACAGAATCAATAAAATAACTTATCTCTGTTCCAAGAATGTAAACTATATTTTACCCCATTTTATTATATTGTTATTTCAGTAAAGAAAGGCTACTCTGTTTTGCTCCACAAATCTTTCTCACTATAGGAAAAGCAGTGAGACATCTTTACATGCATTTTCCCTTTAGCAAGCAATGACTGGAAACTACACATAACAAAATACTTAATAAAAACATTTTCCTACAGATACAGTAGATGTCACATGCTTCTTTGCAGGTTCGGGAACACTTGGTTACCTTGTATAGCAACTATATAGACTAATTCCTTCCATTTCTAAGTTTTTCTTTCTCTGGAATAACAAATAAAATAAACATCTGTCTGTATGTATACATATGTTGATGGGCTGTTTAAATGAACAACATTGGATTCTCGACGTTCTTAAAGGTGATAGCACCTTTTTTTCACATTTTTTAACAGTCAGCTTTTTCAATAACAGAAACATCATGTTCGAACATCTCAGTGTTGATTAATTCACTGTTGTGTTGGTTAATTTTAAGGTTTTGCTAGTAAACCGCTATAGATTTAGGGATCCCAAGTATCACTGGAACAAAATAATTATTAATCTTAAGAAAAAGTAAATGATTTTATATTACATTTTTACAAAAATTGTTCTTTTAAATATGAACAAGTTTTTTCTATATGTCACAAAAAATTCAGTTTTAGACACATTTGGATACCTGCCTTCATCATAAAGGATATGATGCGTCCTGCTCACATAGTCCACCAGTTTCATACAGTCCATAACTTCCCCATTGTCCAGTTGTATACATCTAACCATTCTGTCCTTACTCAGCAGTCTTAAAATACTCATTTCACTAGTTGTTTAATTGTAATGTTTAAAAGCAGGTCATTGTAGCAATAAGGTCTTTTATGTCCCTTTCACAAAGTTTTTGAAATGTCCCCACCACTGAATGCAAAGTGGCATTTGTAAGTACCAGTACAACATAACTGAAATTTATTGTCAGATCTTATCTCATTGTGCTGAAATATAATGCTCAAATTAAGACTGCGGGAGTAAAATCAGTTAAATATTTCAATGGTTATCCTCCTAGAAGCAATCTTTTTAATATATTAGAGAAAGTGGAGACTAATGAAAGGAGTGGAAGTTGCGCATATTTCAAATTTCAGATTCATTATTTGCATACTACTGTTTTATTGGTGGAAAATGATCATGTGATTTGTAATTGTAAAGTTATAAATTATTTTTGCAGTATTACGTATGTATACTCTGAAGTCACTTTATATGTGATGAAAGTTCTAAGTATTTTGTAAGTTGTTGTATAGTGTTTTATATTAAAAGTTGTTCTACTGTGCTATGGGGAGGATTTGTATCTCTTTACCAAGGTATACGTGTCATGTGCCAGTCTTTTCTCTTGAAGCAGTAATCTGTCAGTTGAACTTTCGAACATATTGTTCGCTAACAAGATATGACCTCTTATACATATATTCCACAAATCTGAGGTAATGCAGGAGCTTCAGCCTCATTGAATTGCTTTGAATCACACTGTACAATGATGAAGAATCTGGGACTCAAACCCAGATCTGAAAGCTGTCGCACATCTGCTGCTTCTTAAGTTGAAATGCTATTTGTATTTTCATGTGTACATCAGCAATGTCTTTTTGCTTCACAATGAGATGAAATACTGTTGCTAGTGTTTCTGAGGTAGACAGAGTTACAAGTTCGTCCTCCTTCCTTTGGAAAACAGTTTACAACTAGACCCACCTGATATATTGTCCAGTTAATATGGACAATAGATTGGCATTGAACAGACTGATACTCCCTGAGATGTAAATACAGGAACGCTCAGCTTTAAAACAAATTTTGTCTGAACATCGCTGCCTTGCTTAGGAATTAAGTTAAATTCCCTGCAGAGACTTCCAAGATGGTTGCACACTGATCACTAGCTTAATTTCAGCTCTTCCAATGTGAAAAAGAAACTGAGAGATAAGGGTCAGTACAGTAATTGTGCCACTTTCAGTAAATTCAGTTACTGGCTAGTAAGTACACTGCCTCGATGCCAGCAAATAAGAAACATAGAGAGCCTGAATGAAAACTAACTATAAAAGGGGAAAAGAAAACACTGACTGGGAAGAATCCTGCAGCTGTTCAGCAAAAAGCAGTTCAAGCTCCAACTTCCAGTAATCTAGAAGAAAAGATAAATCAGATGTGCTCAGAGGTGATTAAAATAAATGAAACATTAAAGGAGTGTATCAACTCAAATAAAAGGCTGGAAAATGGAAGAAACTTTAAACAACTATACAAATGAACTGATAAAACTGCAAAAGTCCAAGGGTGAAATGAAGAAAAGGCTGACTGAGTATAACACTGCTCAAGAAGAGCTGTTTCAGAAAATGGTAGAGTTAGAGGACAGAGCAAGCAGGGAATACCTGAGATTTTCTGCCATACCGGTGAAACTAGAAGGAACAGACTGTATTCATTTTATGAAAGCACAAATAAGTAACTGGACTGGTATTCCACAGCAGGATATGTTAATTGAAAGGCACATTGTGTGTATTTTACAAACTTCACCGTAAGATAGTAAACAAAACCTGTATTAGTAAAGATGCAATCATACCAGCTGATTGAGTTGATCCTGACAGAACTACAGCACAAGGACAAAGTATTAAAAATTAGAGGCAATAAAGTGTTTGTGAAAAATATTATTCATTGTACACCAGGCAGATGCTAAGCACATTTATCTCAACAATTAAGGAATGTCAAGAGGCAGGTGTAAGATTCAAGCTGCTGTACCCAGCTGTCTTCAGAAATATTTTTTTCTGGAGAATCAATCATTTTTTAATACAGAACAGACTAAGTAGGAAATACAAAAGTTTGTCCAGCAGAAAGTGTCACCAAACAGTAGGGGGCTCAGCTTTTCAGAAAATAAACCTCACAGAGAGACTTTTCCACAGTTTCTCCTCTGGTTACAACAAATATACCTGACCTTTATATAAAACTAAAGGGACTAAAAACATCTTCACTGCTTCCATCTTGTTACGTAAACTGCTTCCTGTTTCTCAGTTTTTGTATTAACTTTTAGTCTCTTCCCACATGTCCTTACCTTCCATAAAAGAATCCTTTTTAATCCATACTCCTAAATATTTCATTTTATCTTATCCTCATAGCTATGGATATTGCTGGATCATTTCATGTGTGGGTACATAGTTTACAGCTATAGCCTTTGTTTCATCCTCATGTTTGTATCCCAAAACACCTTGAAACTGTCTCAAGATGTTCCACAACACTGAGATGTCCTCTTCTGGTTTTATCAGGTACAAATAATATCTTCTGCAAGGAAAGCCAACCTTTCATGATTACCAAACTAATTAAATCCTTGAATTTCTGAGTATCTTATTTTCTTTGCCAGTGGCTTTAAATATAAAAGCAACTAGAAGTTTGTTTTTTTTCCTGTCAATAGTATTCTATTCCAGACATCATTCAACCTCTAAGTGTGACAGGTATTAGGCATCAGTACAGGGCTGTCTTCCCTTCCATGAGCGGTTAAACCAGCAGGACAAAACTTGGAAGCACCTCAGGCATATCTTGCATGCATGTGCATTGGAGCATGTACAACTCCCTCATCCTCCCCCCAAAAGAGAGATGAGTGGACTTTGACATTTTATTTCTGTCTCACCCTTTTAGCTTTGTCCCACCTGATAATGTTTGTATAGGTCTCTGCTGAAGCAGACACTAAGATATTCTGGAAGTCAAGCCTACCTGTTATTACAAATAGTAAGGCTCTGGTCAGGAGCAGAACTTAACTCCAAGATTGAGGCTTAGTTGCCATCTTCTGTAGTGACACACTATTCTAAATTAGAATTTCTGCCATTGTAAACTTGTTTTCTTGAAAGTTGGACTGTCATTAGATCATGTTCAAAATGTTGACAATTTGGAAAGTGTTACCTCATTTCTGAGTAATTTTAAACTGCTATCATCATACAATGTCTGAAGAAAGCTGTTATAGGGAAGAAACACAAGTAACCCACTTATTCTTAACCTGAGACATCTCCACAGCAACGTAAGTTTTAAATGTTCATGGTTCATGACCTATTTTCACTTTTAAGCAACACTAGGGCAAAATGCTGTTTGCATTTCAATTTACTTCTGTGGAGAGAGAAAAAAAGTCATTTAATAACTGTGCAGAGGTACCAGAATTTCCAGACTTAATCTGAGTTGTGAAAAATTGATATTCTGTCTTAACTATGTAAATTTGTCAACACATAGTCATTAAAAGCAAACAATAATAGCAAAACAGAAGCTATTTATCTAAAACAAATCACCTGTTTACAGATCTGTCAATATTATTTAATTACTTCATACAGGAAATAAATAGGCTTTCAAAAACACTCTTACTTTTTTAAGGTTTACTTCATAGGTTAATTAATTTAAAAAGTAGCAGCAGAAAAAGTAAATATTGGCACAAAAGAAGGTTTGAAAACCGACTGTATCCTTGACTTTTAAGCTTTAAGAGCATTCACAGACCCTAAGACCTATATTGTTAAAACCTGAGAAGTCATGATACATGATTGCTAGTCTTTCAGACTTTGAAGGTGGCTTTTACAGTACAAACATGACAATATTTTACAAGGGAATGTGTTAAACTACCTTATTAGAAATGTACATAATTACTACCAGACAATGCTGGAATAAAAAAAAATAATTTTAATAGCCATGCAAAATGGTCTATATACAGCAAAGGCAGAAAATGTGTGTACATGCACCTTGCTATACTAAGCTGTATAACTGAAGGCAGAAACACTGAGAGCTGCAATTATGTCTCAGATCTTAATTTCTTCAATTTCTACCAATAATCAAAAGAAATTTTATAGCTTTATCAACAGAAAATATCTTATTCCAAATCACAGTTTCATGAATCTTCACGTTTAACAGCCATGAATTGTTTGTACTGAACTCACAAAACAATTGCTTATCTTAACTTAATTTTGAGCGGGTCTATATTAGAACACCGAACGTTCAAAATTTCGAGTGTTCTAATATCGACCCGTTTTCAGCGAACGCTGAAAATATCGAAGAAACAGAAAACCAAATTTTTTCCTAGGGAAAGAATTTGGTTGTCCATTTCTGTTGCTTCGTATTTTCAGCGATGTGGTGGAAAGTTACGGGTCGGGTTCAGGTAAGTGTGCGATTGTGTGGATGTCCCAGTTAATAAAACAAAATAAAAAATAACAGTATTTTATTGTTTTTATGTGCAGGATACAAAATTCCCCAGAAGACATTATTACTACTAATAAAAACAGATGATGAGCTGCAGGAGGGTGATGTGAAGGAGAAAAATACCACAGAGCAAAAAAATAATCTCAAAACTTATGCCCATGGTAAGTAAGCACTTTATAAATTGTTTGTTTCTTGCTGATGCTGGTGTCGTAGAAAGCTAGGGCATTTGTACAGAGCTAGAAGAATAAATGCTAGGAGACAACAGGAAAGTAATGATAATTTGTTAATGTAAGTATGTAAAGTACTTATTTTTTAACATAAACAGTCTTATTTCATTAACAATGGCTCTAAGCTTGGACTAACTGTAAGTGTGGAAGATGAGGGATTACGGGCAAGAACTCTATTTAGAGTAAAATTTAGAAAAAAATGCAGGATGTAGAATGCACTGTCAGTTGTATTTCAAGGATTTTCATGTAATTTTGGACATGTTTAGGGCAACGTCTTTAGTGTCAGGAGATCATGTTACTGCTGTGTGAACATAGCTTATTTTAGTTCCTGCATATATCTTGCCTAGGTGCACACATTGTTCAATTCCTGCCATCCCTTAAACCCTGCCCCATAGATCTCTGTAGTTTCCTGAAAATAAGAAAAATCCTATATCTACAAAAGAAAACCATCCATGAAGATCAGAGCTTTTCTCCTGGTAGACTACAGTTATATGACTAGTGATTATAGGTTGCCAAGAAACTAGTAATAGGTCCTAGGTTGGCTACCCCTGTCATATCATGTTACTATATCCTTTGGTGGGGGGGGGGTAGAAATGAGAATTTGTGCTAACAAATAGCATAATCTGTCATTCTGGGTTACATTTCCAGTTGTGCAAATTATCTACAGAGTAAGAGAGAATCTTTTTTATTCTGTGTTAAAATTTTCTTCATACTGATTTTAAAATAAAAAGATACACAGATTAAAAACATTTTGTTTTAAAATCACCTTCATACTAATTTTAAAATAAATTGGATTAGTTTTCCTTTTTTGTGTCCTTTTAACATGTTGTCAAGATAACTCATAAGCAGTCCTTAAAGAGTTAATTTGTCATTTTTATTATATGAATATTTTGAACAACTTGTGCACCTGTTATAGCCAATTTTAAATGACTGCTAATCAGCTAAAAGAAATGGTCTAGTCACAGCTCCCTGTTTGTGGCTTTGTCTAAATTTCTTGCTCTTAGAGACTAAGAGGTATGCCCCACCTCTTTCATCATCATCATCCCTTTCCACTTTGATTATAGCTTTCTGATTGTGCTATGTATAGCAACCTTAACTGTGTAGTTGTGAAATACCCTTCCAAATCAGGTAATCCACAACCACCTTATTCTGTTAGAAGGATCAAGTTATTTCACTTGACTCTTGCCATCTTCTCCTCAAAAATAAAATCCTGCAACTCTTTATTAATTGCCATCCACAACTTCTCCTTTGGTTGATAAAAATTTGCCTGTATAAAACAAAAGGGACTAAAAATATTTTCACTGCTTGTATATTGCTAGCCATATCCATAAAACAGAGCTTCCAATTTTTCAGTTTTGTATTATCTTTTGTATAGTCTCTTCCCACATATTGGCTGCCATAACAGAATCCTTTTTCATCCATACTCCTAAATACTTAATTTTATCGTGTCTCCATTAATAATGGTATTGCTAAATGAATTAGTGTGTGGGTATTTAGTTTACAGCCATTGTCTTTGTTTTATCTTCATTAATTTTGTTTCCCAAAATGACTTGAAACTGTTTCAGAATGTTCCACAACACTGAAATGTCCTTTTTCTGGTCTTAATCGGGTATAAAATAATATCATCTACAAATAAAGCCAACTTTTCTTGACTACCACACCAATTATATTGAATTTCTGAGTCCCTTATTTACTTTGCTAATGGTTCTAAACGTAACACAAATAAAGGAAAAAGAGGACATCCCTGCCTGGTTCCTCTCCTCAAACAGGACTTATCAGAGAGGACCTCCCCCACTCAAGCCCTCATACATCCTGAATACAAAAAATATATATCCTCCTAATCAACCTTAAAATTTTATCAGGGAATGCTCTTCTCATAAAATCCCAGTGTAATCTGTGAAATTCTTTTGCTGCATCAAGACCCACGAATGACAGTGGTATTTTCTTACATTCTACTTCCCTCTGGATCATCATTTTTCTGTTAATGTTGTCAAATATTTGCCTTCCCTCCACAAAACCGCATTTATCCATATTTATCAATTTTGGTATCCCCTTTGACATTCTTTTAGCCATTATAGACATAAACACTTTATAATCATGGTTTATAATTGAAATGGGCATGTGTGAAGCTGGATCTAATGTTTCTTTACCATCTTTAGGTATTACAGCCTCAACTTTCTTCCAGGATATTGGTGCTTCTCCTCCTTTTAAAATACTGATAAACCTTCCAGATCTTTAGCACTTTTTTCCCTCCTAGCTTCCAAACATCCACAGGAATGCCATCTGTTCCAGGGAATTCCTGTAGCTTGGTTATACATCACCATTTTATCTCATCTCCTGCTATCCTAACTGTTAATAATTGAGCCTCATCTACCTCAAACCTTAGCATATTTAATTCTTCCATAAACATTTCTGTTTCCAGTTTTTCTTGATTTCCACATTTCTCTGCTTTGTAAAGATGCTCATATAAATCCCTAAATATTTCTAATATTTCTACTGGATCTCTGGTTACTTTCCTTGTTCTAGGCTCCCTAAGCATGGCAACAACCCTGTCTGCATTCTGTTGCCTGAGCTGTTGTGCTAGAAGCTTTTGTGCACTGGATTTATTATCAAAAAACAGTTGCTTAGCAGCAATTTTCTAAACGTATGCATATTATCTAGGTAGTCCTTTGTTTTCTCGTTAGCACTCTGCAATTGTGTCTCTTCTTGTTCTTTGAGAGTCCCCCTATTTTGCACTGCTTTGACTTTTGTCAGTCCCCTAAGTAATTCTTGTTACTTCTTTACCATATCTCTTTTCCGTTTATTTCCACCCTATTTTTAAGATCCACTTTAATTTAATCCCACTCCATAGCTATATTTTCTGAATGAATTTCTATCTTCCCTAATAACTCCCAAATAATTTCCACTACTCATTCCTTAAAATTCCTCACCTGCCTGTTAAAAAGAGAGGAAGTGCCAGTATCTAATTTTTATTTCCTTACCCTGTATTTTTAATTTAGTTGTTATTGGTGAATGATCTAAAATAGTTACTGGATATGTAGCAAAACCTTCAATTGTGAAATAGAATTTCTGTCTAGCCTAGCCCAGTTTTTGTACTTTGGGGAAAATATCTAAATTCTCTCTAAACTGCTACTACTGAATTCACATCTTCCATACCAAATAGTTTCATAAACCTCTTCAAAAATCTACCCTCTTTTGTTGTATTTTACCTGCTATCCCCAATACATCCTCACTTTTGCAATTCAAATTCTAGTCCCTACCTGTAAGTAATATTCCCTGCTGAAAGCTGATTATTTCTCCTAGAATTTTCTTAAGCTCCATTGTAGCAGTTTTAGGTGAAATATAAATACATGTCAGTGTAATCTACCTCCCTTTCCAGTAGCCCCTCAGTACTACAAATCTACCATTATTATCTTTTTTCTCTCTTCTGTCACTATTGGAGCTCCTCTTGCAATTAAGTAGTCCTGTTTTCCTTTGACCCAGATATTACACTAAATAACCATCCTGAAATCCTTTCTTTATGAAATTCATATGCTGAGTTCTTTCCAAATGTGTCTTCTTTAGCATATCTGTTTGCACTTTGTATTTTTAATATAATTCACTACTCTTTCTTTTTTGTATATATTTGTGAGACCATTCACATTTAATGATAATATGGAAAGTGCTGTCATTATGATAAGCAGATATAATTCCCACCTGTTATGTATGACAGCTTTTTTGTGTCAAGTTTCAGCTTTTGTGTTACATGCATACACTAATGCTTGGCAGGTTGATCTTTTATACAGTTGTTTTGTCATTTTCATTTGGCCCTATGCAACACATTACAAGACTTTTTGTTTTATTGAAAAAGCTTACACACTCTTACAGACACCCCCCCCCCAGAAATTTCTAACTTAATACTAACACACAAAACTATATACACCTTCAGATGATGAAGTTTAACCCTGCTAATTAGAACAATGGTCCCAGACTGACAGCCACAGTCATAGGCTTGAATTAACCTGTAATGAAGGATATCCATGCTGAGACCCCATGGGTGTTTTCGTCTTGTCTTTTATTCCTCTCCCAAATGTAAAAAACAACCTGAATTCTTTCAGAAAACATTACCTCCTAGCCATTAAAAGAATGAAGTATTCTGTTTTTATTGACCCCTTATATTGTTTCCTTAAAACCATACAAACTAAATAGAGAGTTGTCTTGCTCTACAAGCTTTTCATATTGCAGTGTGAGCATTTATTTGCTAGAGTAAAACTGTTCATTATATTCAGTGTTCCTTTATTTATTTGCTTTCCCTTAAAATGTATTAGATCAAGGTCCTTAATCTAGTCATTCCCCTATGTACAAGTAAAAACTAAAGCATATCAATTTTGTATATGTCATGCTCTTTTTTTCTAGGCTTTCTTCTGTTTGTACATTGCAGTGCCTACATTTCTTAAAACTGAAGAAGAAGAGAGAAAGAAAGAATGAACAAAAAAGGGGGAGATATGCTTACTTTAGAACCCACAAAAATAACTGAAAAAAGCTTTACTTTATACATGTAGTATATGTCACATATTATAAAAATACTATTAAGAGCAAAATTTTGTTTTACTTACATTTAACTCTTCACTTCATCTTCCTGTCTCCTAAATGTTTTTCAAAACATTAATGACATGAAGTAGAGCAAATTCTTTAGAATCCGCTACAAGTTTAACAAAGTCAAAAAAGTCCAATATTTCCAGGTTTTCTTGTTCTGTCATATTTTGCAGATGTAATTAATGCTTTGTAATCCCACATTTATTCATCAATTTCCGAATTGCTGGTTTTCTTCCTGTTGATCTCCATCTCCCAAATCCAGTCTTTGGTTTATTTCCAATGTACTCCTGGTTTGTCTAGTCAAGTCTTGTGCTTTTTTTCTGTCTCTGAAGCATTTTCCTTTGGAACATTGGAAAATGTTTACTGGCATGGTCTCTCTATGAGCTTTATTATCAGAAAAATAATATCTCATTTTTATTTCCTTACCCTGTATTTTTAATTTAGTTGTTATTGGTGAATGATCTAAAATAGTTACTGGATATGTAGCAAAACCTTCAATTGTGAAATAGAATTTCTGTCTAGCCTAGCCCAGTTTTTGTACTTTGGGGAAAATATCTAAATTCTCTCTAAACTGCTACTACTGAATTCACATCTTCCATACCAAATAGTTTCATAAACCTCTTCAAAAATCTACCCTCTTTTGTTGTATTTTACCTGCTATCCCCAATACATCCTCACTTTTGCAATTCAAATTCTAGTCCCTACCTGTAAGTAATATTCCCTGCTGAAAGCTGATTATTTCTCCTAGAATTTTCTTAAGCTCCATTGTAGCAGTTTTAGGTGAAATATAAATACATGTCAGTGTAATCTACCTCCCTTTCCAGTAGCCCCTCAGTACTACAAATCTACCATTATTATCTTTTTTCTCTCTTCTGTCACTATTGGAGCTCCTCTTGCAATTAAGTAGTCCTGTTTTCCTTTGACCCAGATATTACACTAAATAACCATCCTGAAATCCTTTCTTTATGAAATTCATATGCTGAGTTCTTTCCAAATGTGTCTTCTTTAGCATATCTGTTTGCACTTTGTATTTGTAATATAATTCACTACTCTTTCTTTTTTGTATATATTTGTGAGACCATTCACATTTAATGATAATATGGAAAGTGCTGTCATTATGATAAGCAGATATAATTCCCACCTGTTATGTATGACAGCTTTTTTGTGTCAAGTTTCAGCTTTTGTGTTACATGCATACACTAATGCTTGGCAGGTTGATCTTTTATACAGTTGTTTTGTCATTTTCATTTGGCCCTATGCAACACATTACAAGACTTTTTGTTTTATTGAAAAAGCTTACACACTCTTACAGACACCCCCCCCCCCAGAAATTTCTAACTTAATACTAACACACAAAACTATATACACCTTCAGATGATAAAGTTTAACCCTGCTAATTAGAACAATGGTCCCAGACTGACAGCCACAGTCATAGGCTTGAATTAACCTGTAATGAAGGATATCCATGCTGAGACCCCATGGGTGTTTTCGTCTTGTCTTTTATCCCTCTCCCAAATGTAAAAAACAACCTGAATTCTTTCAGAAAACATTATCTCCTAGCCATTAAAAGAATGAAGTATTCTGTTTTTATTGACCCCTTATATTGTTTCCTTAAAACCATACAAACTAAATAGAGAGTTGCCTTGCTCTACAAGCTTTTCATATTGCAGTGTGAGCATTTATTTGCTAGAGTAAAACTGTTCATTATATTCAGTGTTCGTTTATTTATTTGCTTTCCCTTAAAATGTATTAGATCAAGGTCCTTAATCTAGTCATTCCCCTATGTACAAGTAAAAACTAAAGCATATCAATTTTGTATATGTCATGCTCTTTTTTCTAGGCTTTCTTCTGTTTGTACATTGCAGTGCCTACATTTCTTAAAACTGAAGAAGAAGAGAGAAAGAAAGAATGAACAAAAAGGGGAGATATGCTTACTTTAGAACCCACAAAAATAACTGAAAAAAGCTTTACTTTATACATGTAGTATATGTCATATATTATAAAAATACTATTAAGAGCAAAATTTTGTTTTACTTACATTTAACTCTTCACTTCATCTTCCTGTCTCCTAAATGTTTTTCAAAACATTAATGACATGAAGTAGAGCAAATTCTTTAGAATCCGCTACAAGTTTAACAAAGTCAAAAAAGTCCAATATTTCCAGGTTTTCTTGTTCTGTCATATTTTGCAGATGTAATTAATGCTTTGTAATCCCACATTTATTCATCAATTTCCGAATTGCTGGTTTTCTTCCTGTTGATCTCCATCTCCCAAATCCAGTCTTTGGTTTATTTCCAATGTACTCCTGGTTTGTCTAGTCAAGTCTTGTGCTTTTTTTCTGTCTCTGAAGCATTTTCCTTTGGAACATTGGAAAATGTTTACTGGCATGGTCTCTCTATGAGCTTTATTATCAGAAAAATAAGAAGTCGAGTCTCCTTCTGTTAGGTAGCTCCTTTTTGTTGGAAAAACTTCCTCATTAGCATGTTCTGCATCAAAAATGATATGACCCTTCAGGAAAAATATACTGAAAATAGCTGGATACAGCAGCTTGAATTTCCTTCCAGCTTCTCAACATTCCCTGATTGGTAGAATAAATTTACTCCTCTTCTGTCTGGTGTACAGTGAGTAATCATTTTCCACAAACACTCCACTATCACCCACTTTTAGTACTTTGTCCTTCTGCCACAGTTTTGTCAGAATCAACTCTTCCTGCTGGTAGGATTTCATCTTTACTATTAGAGGCTGTGGCTGCTTTCTCCTAGCCAGCTTTGGAGCATACACATGAAGTGTCCTTTCAATTAATGTCTCCTGCTGTGTAATACCAGTCCAGTCGCTTTATACTGTCAGTTCCTTCCAGTTTCTTTGGTACAGCAGAAAATCTCAGGCTTTCCCTACCTGTTCTGTCTTCTAATTCTACCATTTTTGAAACATCTAATTTTGAGCAGACTTATAACAGGCCAGTCTTTTCTTCATTTCAACATCTGATTTTTTTTTTCTTTTTGCGGTTTTATCAGCTCATCTGAGTATCTGTTTAAAGCTTCTTCCATTTTTTCCAGTCTTTTGTTATTTGAGTTGATATACTCCTTTAGTGTTTTCTTTGTTTTAATCAGCTCTGAGCACATTTGAATTATTTTTCCCCTAGATTACTGGAAGTCTTGTCTTGCACCAAAGCCAGAACTAGATTGCTTTTTGCTGAACAGCTGCAGAATTCTTCCCAGCCAGTGATTTCTCCTCACCTTTTGTGATTGATTTTCTTTCAGGTTCTCTGAATTTCTTTTTTGCTGGCATCCAAGCAGTGCACTTACTAAGCCAGTTACTGAAATTTACCCCAAAAAGACATATTCACTGGCTCTCGAGGGCTGAAATTAATCTGTTACTCAGTGTGCAGTCATCTTGGAAGTGCCAATAAGGATATGGTTAACTATATAACTCATGAAATTCATTGGTGTAGACAACTAAGCCCCTAGCTACTACTAGGCAACCCTAAGACTGTTAGAAGCCCAAGCACCTGCAGAAGTCTTTTGGGGAAGGGATAAGTGGTGAGGATTTTCCTGCTAGCTTCTATCAGGGGGCAGGGATGGGAATGTATTACAGGTGGATGTTGTGGTGATTGAAATTCAGAACCATGAGCCATGTTAGGCATGAGTTGACATGCTCTAGACTATGCCTCATAGGTACCAAACAGTATTCTACAGAAAGGATGCCAGCACGTAGAGAGGGTGAATCATAATTAAGAGCAAGCCACCTCAGTGGTTCACTAGCTGCCTCTTCTGGCCTCCTCTAACCCCTTAAACAAAACAAACCTGCATTCTAGAGGCAGCGTGGTGATCCATAAGTTTAGTAGAGTTAAAACAGACATGGGAGGTGTGTTATTGGGGCAAATG
This sequence comes from Protopterus annectens, assembly GCF_019279795.1. Lineage (NCBI taxonomy): Eukaryota > Metazoa > Chordata > Ceratodontiformes > Protopteridae > Protopterus > Protopterus annectens. The sequence continues at coordinate 1,656,887,098 of NC_056744.1, forward strand.
TAAGCTTACAGAGGTAAGCAACCATCCTACAGTTAAAAAAATTGCAGCTGACTCACAGAGAATTAAAGCTGCATTTTATGCAGTAAAAGTCGTAAAAATAATAGTTGCTAGAGAAAAAAACGGCATCATTATAGTAGTAGTCATTGTTTTTTTTTTCTTTTTATGAGATTTGTGTGTTGCCCATGGTTAATGTATGTGGGGAATTTCGTTGGAGCTGCTTACACTCCGCAAAAAAATGCTTATTTATTTTTGTTTTCATGAGGTTGAAGCTTCATACTGTTGTTTGTCTGGTTGGAGTTCCAACCAATAGTTTCTTTAGACATGTATCAAAAAACAGCTAAACTTTAGTTATATTACTGATTCCTTTACCTAAGATGAAAAATAAAATCAGTCTTTTTTGAATTATAAAAGATCTATCTTCTCTGATTCTTCATTTGTCCTGCAAACAGTGTAAGAGTCTCTCAGCACAGTTAACACTGCCTTGGTTTTCTGAATTGGGAACTGTGCCGTAAGTCACATTACACTTGTGAGAAATATGGAACCATACTTTCTCTGACCAGTGAACATATGGGTAAATTTAGTTGCTAGCTGTGCAGTTAAAATGTTTTATTAATTAGTTTGTCTTCTTCTTCTTTTTCTTCAAACATAGCTGTAAGATGACATCTTAAGTCTTACAGTGTGAACTGGCACACTTGAATTTGAGCAACAGAAATGTGAACAAAGATACAATTATT